>NW_027418646.1:0-166301 GCF_009905375.1 Apium graveolens
GGGATGCAACAAATTAATTTCCAAATCAATCCCTAGAGTTCAACCTCCTTTATTTTTCCTAGAATTAGTTTTCCCGAAGCTTCGGGTAACTCTATATCTGTTTTCCCAGTAGCAGACGATATAGACCACGGTAGTACCTACTGAATTTTTTCGATAATCATACCAATTAAGTTATGGATCAAAGTCACCCCAACCATCACCACCGTCTTCCTCCAAGCCCTCTCTTCATATTCTCGTTAAAACCAAACTAAGTGCACCACCTTCGCGACTTGTTCACAAGAAGAGAATTGGAGACTCGGGAGGCAGCCTAGGCTTTTCATCTTCACTCAGCCCTGATAGAACTGATTTCCATGATTTGATACAGCTGAAAATCTAACTATTATCCTGCAGAAACTTACTTATTGGCTATAAGTTCCAGTAACTCCTAGGTAGCTCGTCCCAATTTACATGATCATCCTGGTATAATGCACACAACGTAAACCTCAACTTATAGGCTAGCAATGTTTATAACTTACTTGGAAGATATGGGATATATAGCTGAGTGATTTATATACATAAAGAATACATGCAAGTTATTAAACCATCCGATTCCGATTAGATGATAGTTTAGGATTTAAGTTTACATCATCCGCTTCGGGTTAGGTTTAAAAATTTATCAACCCTTCAAATATTCAGTTTCTTATCCGCTAACTAACAGGGTCGTATAACTTTGAATTAGACGAGACCGGGGTTTATATTCAAAGACGAACGAATAAAGTGGTCCAGCCACTTTGAATTAATTAACATATAAATTATATCAAAAAAAAATTAGCATATCCATTGGCGTAGTTGGGACAGGCTGATAAACATAAGTATAATGGTGGTATGGTTTCAAGAATATAGAGACTTCACCTCGCCATGTTGTGGTAGACAAGGTTGGAGGCTGTTGCAGTTCGAGAACTCTCTAGTGGGGCGTGTTTTTAAAGCAAATATTTTCCTCATTGCAGTTTTTTGGAAGCTGAGCTGGGTCATAATCCCAGTTATGTCTGGAGAAGCATTTTAGAGGCTCAGACATTGCTAAAGAGAGCAAGATGGAGGATAGGGGATGGTCATAGTATCTCGGTTATGGGTCAACCTTGGCTCTCAGAGGTGCAAAATCCGTTTATCACTACACAGCACATAGCGTTGCAGGGAGCGAAAGTGCACAGTCTATTCAAAACAGATACTAAAGTATGGGACGAGGAAATTATTGAGGACTTATTTGAGGCTCGCGACAGAAAGGCTATATACGATAGTGTTGTGCAGGAATCAAGAGGTGGATACTCTTACTGGTTTCCTGAGCATAATGGGCATTATTCAGTTAAGAGTGCGTATAAATTGCTGCAGACTATTCAGGGCAGGTGGGATGTCAATATGGATGCTAATATATGGAGGAGTCTCTGGAGAGCACAAGTACCTGGGAAAGTGAAAGTCTTTTATGGAGAACTCTGAATGGTTGTTTACCAACGAAATGCAACTTACAAACCCGTAGGGTTCAGACAGATGATGTATGCCCACTTTGTGGAATAGGAAAGGAGACCACAGACCACTGTTTTTCACTGTATGTTTGCAAAAAATTGTTGGCATATAGTATGCCCTGAAGCCAACTTTGACAGCTCGATGAACATACACACTTGGTTTCTGTACGTAGTGAAACATCTGACTGGAAAAATGGCAATGATCAGTATGGTTTGTTGGAGTATTTGGAAAGCACGGAATGATGAGATTTGGAATAACAGGAAATCGAGAGCAGGCAATGTAGTGTCTAATGCAATTGCATACCTTTCACAGTGGAAAGACGTTCAAAAGATGGGAAATAATAATCTCCCCAGACCAGGTAACTCAACTGGTAGTTTGGAACGTTGGTCTAAACCGGATATTGGATGTGTTAAGGTCAACTGCGACGCCACTATATTCAACAATTCTAATCAGTTTGGTGTGGGTTGGATAGTGAGGGATGAGAGAGGAAAGCTAGTTCATGCAGCTTGTTTGTCATTTCAAGGTAAGCCAGAGGTCCATTTTGCCGAAGCAGTTGGTATGAGGGAGGCGCTAAGCTGGGTCAAATCTGAGTTGGACAACAACAGGGGTAGTAGTGTGCTCAATCTTCAGCATCAAGTTATAGTGGAAACTGATTGCCAAATTGTTTGAATGCTATGCTTAAGAAGGAGAAAATCTACTCACCCTATGGTGGCATAGTAGATGAGTGTAAGTGCATTCTGGAGTCTTATAACAATATCGACATTGTATTCGTCAAACGATCTGGGAACAAGGCAGCAGATTGGCTAGCTAGATTGTCGAGTTCAAATCCAGGTTGTATTTTTAGAGGGGAGCATGTTCCTCCGGATCTTTTGTGTATTTTGGAAGATGATTTGAAGTAATGGAAATTTAAATTTGCCTCAAAAAAAAAAAATTAACAAAATATTATAAATTTTTAACATTAACAAAATTATTAACATATTGATCTATTTTTTTTGGTGTAAAATATTCAAATTAATTTAAATGAGAAAACAAAACCGGGAAGGAGAAATCAAATAACAAAAATCGTGCCTGAGATTTCACGTGTCTTGTGCAAAATTTAAAAAAATGTGCTCCAACTCCTAATAATAAAACAATAACAAATACGTACAATAATAAAATTAATCAAAAATTATATTTTTAACATAAATATATTTAATTTAAATTAAAAAATATTACAAGTAATAAAATAATTATAAACAAGAAGATAATCACATAAAACCTAATTTATATGCAAACTTATTTACATCTATATATAAATATTAAATAATTAATTAAATTTTATATTAAAATTTATATTAATGTAAATTACTGTAAATTAAAATACACTAATTACCTGAAACCTGTATTATTTAAAAAATAATATAATGTACAAATTGTTTAAGAAAAACTACTATTCCCCTTCTATTTTATTATCAAAACTAATAGTTTCAAGTACTTATCAAAAAAGTTGATATTTTTTATTCTCCTAGTAATTTTTCCTAAATGTTTTGTAACTTATTTAATATTTAAGATTAAAATATATTTTTTAGAATTTTGCTCATGATAATAATTTATAATTATTTAATATTCACTATTTTCTAACCTTTCTTCTATTTGTTTATTTATTTTATTAGAAAAGAAAGATATACATTATTTTTATTTTTTCAAACAAAGAAAATATATATATACACTTGCATCTAAATTATTGTGCCCTCAAAAATTTTAGTGTCATCTAACCCTTGGAATACCATTAGGAACCCTTGGAATACCATTAGGCACTGCTATACAAATAACTAGTCTGAGGTGAGGAATGGGGTTGAGACATATTGGGTAAATCTAAAACTAAAACAAGTGAAAGAGAATGAAAGTTTTTACTAATCATCAACAAAGGGATGAGTTCAATTGTTTCCATTTTCTATTTAATTCCTTTATATTATTAACACAAGCGGATTGGATGTCATGTAATCCTCCATCTGTCTCCACATGAGTTCACCTGTCTCTTTGATGCATGAGGATTTTTGTTAAATATGTATGATGAATGAAAGAAGAACAAAGTATGATTACGCTAAGTAATGTGCTTATATGATGACATAGTCACGAACTTATATGATGGCATGTTCCTGCCTCTGAATTGCATAAACACCCGAAACACAATAATACAATAGTAGGTGACAAGATGGAAAACATTGCATGCTCAATCTCAAAGCTGTACAATCACGCAACTTTTAATTATTATCTTATTATAATTAGAATTTACTTTTATTTGTTTTTACGGTTTATTATCATGTATAAACAATTATAAATGTAACTATAAAAATCGCTTATTGAAATTAAAATCATAAAAGTTTTTATTTTATTTTTCTTTTGAATTCCGGAAACTCTTGTCTAGTCAAGGTTTGCCTTGTGAATTAAAGGATAACTCATGTAAAATTACTTGCGAGAATTAGCGATTATTTCTCTTACGCCTTCGTGCTGCATTTGTAGAGACTGTGTTTGTAGAGATTATATATAGACTGAAGTTGAAACGAAATCAAAAAAATGGCTTAGCCGTTGTTGCTATATATGTAGGTTAAAAAACCGGCACCAATATTAGGTTAGGCTGTGTGATGATTTAAAAGTCTGAGATTCTATGTTTAGGGTCTCAAATATGTGAGTAAAAGATGGGGTTGTTAGAGTATAACACTTGTAATTCAGCATATGCCTGGGTGTAGCCTGTGAACATCACATGAACAAAAAATCCATAATTGTGATGCCACCGTTCATATGGCATACTTCAGTTCGACGCTTCTCGGTTCTTCTAGCAATTTGATAGGATCTACTCAGTCATGAAACTTTTATACTCCTACCCAGGGACGGGGCAAAAGAATCCGCAAATTGGGCCTTAATTTTTTATTATAAACTAGTTTATAGCTGGTGCTTTATACACGGGTATTTCAAAAATTATTTAATAAATATATAAATAAATTTATCTAAAATTGAATAATATAATTCTAAAAAATTAAGTTATTTATATACTTTCGTTACATAAGTTATTTTTATGTTATATATTTTATGAGATTATTTCTATAAATAGATTTGTCAAAATTTAAAATTACTTCAAATTTGTATTAAAAACTTATCATAAATAATACAATTCATATTTATAATTGTATTGCAAAGTTTCTATAATTAAAATGGGTCATAATAAATATATGAATCTTTTATAAACCTAAGATGGATACCAAACTAAAAAATGGATAGTCCACTGGGTCAAATTAAAATTAAAAACTATATTCGAGCCAAAATATGGATACCAAACCTTAGGAAAGGGTTATCCAGCAATTTATAATATATAGATTTAAAAAGAGATATATTCCGATAATTAAACTAAACTATCAAAATAAATTGTGAACAAGAAGTATATTCTGACAAAAAGATGTTTTTCTCACATATTTTGTAAAAATGTCATTTAAAACATTTTTGATGTCCACTTCATCCAAAAAATTTACCTTCGATTGTTACCAAATCAAGTCCATTTAACTTTGTTGCGATATCCTTCGTAAATATATCAAAATCAATATTAATATATTCATAATCTTTACTAGCACTAGATTTTCAAAATTACACAAAAGACCCTCATTTCTATCTTTTCCATACTTCCAGGTCATGTCCTTTTTGGTCCGATAAAATTTAATTGGACCATCCATATTCACTCACGGGTTAACCCAAATAAAAGTTTACACTACAATTATACAATTACAACTCGGACTATCCATAGCATCCTCTAAACCCGTTTTAAAAACCAGAAAATATGCTAGGAAATACTACGTGATTTTAGCCCATCTGGTAACTACCGAGATCATGTCCTTAATTACACGATCCATCACTTAATTCAAAATTTTGAATTGCCATATCCTCCGGACGAACATAGAAACACAACATTCAACCAACTTTCTTACTTAACTTAATATGTTTCATCTTCTCTTTTATCTACAACAGTTCGGTGTAGTGATTCTTCCCTATTTACAAGAATTCCTAAAAGTTGTTAGATGGACAAATCAGTCATGTCACCATTCATCATATGTGGTTTCTTTTGTAAACAATAGGTTTGTATTAATAATTTTGCCGTATGCGTGTAAGCGGCCATCTCTTGGACCATTATCTCCATCATCAGTACATAATGGTTTGTCTAAACATGTTTTTCATGTGTTTTTAAATTAACCTTCCTAAACGAGTGATGTACCACTTCAATATTAAATTAATAAATTACTTGGGATAGAGGCTATATATCCATGCGGATATATGAATCGGTGCACAATCCAGATCAAAGTTACTTATGTGCTTTGTAGATTGAAAGCACAATTTTTAATGAAAAGTCGTGTTTAAGGTTTAATGGTTCACAGGGGAATTTGTAACCCAAAATGAGAAATTGCTCAGTAGAGTCATAAAACTGTAAGAGAATCGAACGTGCTTTTTGATAAATCAAAAATGAACGACGCTTACAAGTACACAATGTGCAAGTAAACTCTGAGTATTTTTTTTTTTTAAATGTATCCTAGCTACTACGTACGTGCTTGAAAAAACAAGTACGTGTTTACTGTTTAGTAACATGGAATTAATCCTAGAGTAATTAAGAGAATTATTCATGAGTAGAGAATATAAAAATTATACTACCTCCCTCCCAACATTTCTTTAAAGTTTTTCAAATATTTGACACGTATTTCAAGACAACTATAAAATATACTTCTGTAATTTTATTTTTAAAAATTTTCTTTTTTTATAAAAGTTTGAATATTATATTTTATTTAGAAGAAAAAATATTAAAAAAAATATGCAATTACATTTAATAAGAGTATATAAAGTGCGTGCTGGGCCCCAGTCCACCGTAAAAAATTGAGGGGGACAGAGGGATTAAATCATATGACAATCTTTAGCCAAAAGAACAAAACCCTCGAATTTATACTAACTACCATAATGAGTTAATAATAATGTTAACTTATTTACCTTCAAAAAGCACAATATAAATAGTATGCACCGAAGAAAATCAAAAACATGAGAAATTAGTTGACATTAGAGCCGGTCAAACAGACGGTTTGGCTCGGACACGAACGTAATATCGGGGCTCGTCAATTATTCACCTGACTCGCCTCGTGACGGGCCGATTCGATATTCGACACTATTCGAATATCCCGCACGAGTCGAGCCACGAGCTACATTTTATGATACCGGCACCGACACACAGAGAAACCCGCTCACCAACACTGTCAGACGAAATAAACCACAGTCACACGAATAAACCGGCCCGGCCCTACTAAGAATCTGGCAGATGATATAACATTAAAAAACAAAGCAACGTGTGTTTGTGGGTTATGAACACTTAAAATAAAGATCCTTACAACTGTCATAATCTTGGTAGAAACTGTCAAGAAAAAAAAAGATACACAGTTTGTCCTTTTGAGTTATGTTATTCCTTTATTTTAATACATATTAACTAGTCAGAACTGCATCAACATTCAAAGTTTTGTTACACAGAGCTGCATTCATTCCTATATTAAGAAATTACAAAACTACAACTCTCACACGCCCACGCTGTCTATTCAAAGTTACACTTCTGCTGCATTTCTGTGTGTTGCATGTCTCTTGTTCTTGTAGTTTTGTGCTGCCGTTTTATTTAAGTTTATTGCTTATCTAAGTAAATCCAACAGAACTCCTCATGGTTCAACAAGTAGCTGTTCTTTTCCGGATTGAACTCCTTCTAACCGGTTATAGCACTGTTTTATTCCTTTACTTCCGTACATTGTAATGTTAATCAGGCCCGGCCCCACGGGCAAGCAACTGCAAGTCTGCAACACAATCTATGGCATGGGGCAGCATGCATGGGGCATGCATGGGACATTCATTGTGAAGGGGGCAAATTTTTTGATGAAAAAACAATATTAAAAATGAATTGTGATGACCAAAAATTCTCTACGACCTACGGCCTCTCCTTCGAGGTACTACAGCATGCGGCTTATGAGGCTCATGTTGGCTGCGAAATCCACGTTCCCTCCTCGTCACCTGTTTTTCCTTAGTTACACCTGAAATTCCGGAAACAACACACGTGTCTGCTAGTTTATCCTCGTCATCTACCTAATTCTTAGCCAAAGATATGAAATCACCGAAGATGATTCATTAGAGACAGAACAAAACAATACATACACATAGCAAACAAAAAGAATCTTCTGATAATAGCTATGATCGGTCCGATTGTATAAGAGCGGCATTTCTCTGACCATCAACTTGGATATTAAAAAAAATTGTGCTTCTTAATGTGAAGTGTATTAGTCGAATCTTCTCTATTCTACTATGTTAAAAGAATAACTAAATACGATGGTTATGTAATATATCGGAAGGAAATACTAATAAATTTTAATCTTAAAGGTCTAATTAAAGATTTTGCTAGTAAAATGCTAGGAAAATGATTTCTTAAGTCGTGAGTAATTATTTATTTTTTAGGAACCTTCGAACTTGAATTGTTTCCAAAACTATTTTGTTTTTTCCACTGTAATGCTAACACATGACCCTTGTGACTTGAATTTACTTCTTTTATCGTTTGATTAGATATCATGAGTTGAACTTATTTCGATTGGCTGTTGCCTTTCTGGTAACAGTGGACACTCTCAATTATTTAAATTAATATATATTAATATTAAAAAATATTTATAATATTTTAAAATTAAAATAATAAATATTTAATTAGGAGTAGCAAAGCATACAAGCCGCATAAATTTATAGACCGGGATGGATTCAATAAGTACTTGAATATTTATATTGAGCTTAAGTTAAAATATTATTGAGCCTGAGTTTAAATATTTTACAAATCAAATTCGAGTAATTATCGTTGATTTGACTGGTGCACACCCCAGAAGCAAAGAGAGTGAAGACAAAATGTAAAACAAGGTATGTCTCACAAGATACTCCCTCAATTTTTAATATATGACGTTTGACTTTCTGACACACATGTTAGGAGGTTTGAACCGTATAATTAAAATAATTTTTTTGAAATTTTTTTTTTGTGAATAAAAGTTTTGATCTCATATTTTTATTCAAAAAAGGAATTTCTTAATAATAATAATTCTAGCTATGTAGTCAACCCTCCTAAATATATATATATATATATATGTGTCAATAAGTCAACATCATAATATTAAAAAAACAGAGGAGTAACAGACAAAATGTGGTATAATTCCCGAGAACACAAGAGACTCACTACGTTTATTTTTTTGTCTGGGAGACTCGTGACTCATCGCAGTCGTGGCTCTTTCGTGATACGTGGCAAACAACACAATGCTAAGCTGTCACTTTAATAATCAACCAACCAGACCTCTGGTTTATTATTCGGTCAACGACAATATTTCATGTATTTACTAAATGAAATGTTAATCAGTTATCCAATACTAATACTGATCCTGTAATAAGTAATAATTAAGTTTAAATTTTTAAAATTGTCTAAACTATGGCTTCTATCATTACATTAGATTAAGAAAACACAATAATTAAGTAAATATTGACAATGAGAAATATTTTGTACTTGAAACTGGATCTCAAAATGTTACATACATATTTTTGTTGATTAGGATATATTAAATAAACGGGTTATCTAGTATGTGCTCACGAGCACATACTAATATTAAAATATATAAATTTGAATTGTTTGAATGTTATAATTATTATAAATGTAGGTGATTACTATTAAAAATATTACCCATTCAAAATAAGCTAAAATTTAAAAAATTATATTTATTATATGATCATGAACACACACAGAAAAAATAATAAATACTCCATCCGTCCCTAAAAACGTTTTTTATTTGTGTGTACACGTTTGTCAATATACACTTTTGATTGTTAATATTTTTAAATTCGTATTAGTATTAAATATAAAAATTTCACTGTATTAAAGTACTGATAAATACGAATCCAACGAGATCACTCATGACTATGTTTGATATTATAGATTAGACGTAAATTAGTAATCAATCACTTACCGTGAACAGTACCAAAAAGTCAAATTAGACAACGTTAACGGGACGGAAGGAGTAAGATAGTAACAATCACATCAATTGTAATAGCCTAAATTGATATAGTCCAATTGAAAGATTATTCATGTGACCCTTAACATCACTCAACAGTCAACAGTAATAAGAAAAACTATTTTAACACCAAGTTGAAACTATTTCAACAGTAATAAGAAAAACTATTCACCTGTAAAAACATTGATACAGATGCGGGGGTGCTAGTAGTAATGACTGAGGTGAAGTAAATGCCCCGTGGAAAACAATTAGGGGTGTAGTAATTAATACTTTCGGTTTTCAAGTTAATTATTAACGGATAAATTGCAGCACGTAGCTAGCTTCTTCTGATCTGTTTACCGTTAAGGCCAGCACCCCATTACTTTTTAGTCCAAAACTCACATAAGTCACTTGAACAGAAAAGTCGAACTAAAAAATTAATTTGATGCTATAAAGTTTTAGCTCCTATAAATATAAAAAAGAGATAATTTTAACTACACGGTTTAAAATAATTTATAATTTTTGTACAAATTATAGAGGCAATATATTAGCTAAAAGTTTGATATTATTATTATATATAGTTGTAAAGTTGATATTATGTGTTACGTAATATTTTTCTTAGAGACTTACACTTATTCTGTACATTTGATGGAATGGAATGAGGGGAGAATTGAATGAAATTTGAACTATTATTTGGGTAAAGTTAAGGAAAATGTTTAAAACTTTCATTTCTTCTTCCATTCTATTCCAAACTATTTGAACTAGAATTTTAATCCACATGTTTTGAATGAAATTCCCATTTCATTTATGCATCAATTTTCATACAATACTCGTCATAGAAAATTTAGATTACCTTATATTCATATCATAATTTAACTTATATATACTTTTTTTTCATAAAATTTGTATATAATTTTAATTTTATTCATTGCTCATTCCATTTTTCCTCATTCCATTCCCACCAAGTGAACACAACCTAAAAGTACTCCAAAGTACTCCAAAGTAATATAATTGAAATAAAAAAAAAATATTAACACCTTGAAAATGTTATCAGAGGGTTTATATAATACCAAAAATGACTATGGACTAAAGATGCACAGAAGGTCCATCGAGCTGGGTTTTGATCGGATCTTAAAAAGCTCGGGTTTTGACCGGGTCGAGTTTTTCAGGCTTTGACTTTGACCTTCACCGGACCAGATCGGGTCGGGCTTTCCGAAAATGTCAGAGCCCGTTTGGGCCCTCGAGGCGGACCTAACCGGGCTTTTTCTCGGACTAGATCGAATCGGGCCGGTTTTTTTTCTAATTTATAATCGGATCGAGTATTATTAGAGATTACGAATAATACATATGTTAACAATTAGATCATCGTAAAAATGTATTAGTTTACATGAAATATTTATGAAAACATTACTTCGTTGAAAATATTTAAATTCGGCAAAAAATAACATGTTTATAGAATAATATGTTTTATCATAAATTATGATAACAATGATATCCAAATATATATAGTGTACTTATTATATCTTTTTTCATTATTTATGCAACGAAGTATATAAATAATATTATTAATCACAAATATGTAAATATATATGTGTTTTAAGTATTATTTATATTTATAATAAATGTGAATTTATAAATATATAAGAAAATATATTAGAATAATCAGATTATAACTGAGTTTTTTCGGGATTTTTAATCGGGACAGGCCAAAACCCGTACTTTTAACCGGGCCGGGCTGAGTTTTGCCTAAAATATAGGGTCCGTCAAGGCCCAAAACCGGGCCGGGACCAGGCCGGACTTTGAGCGGGCCGGGTTTTGAGCGGATCGGGTCGAGTCATATTTTCGGGCCCGGAATTTTTGTGCACACCTGGGCTTTTATCAATATTGAGAGGATATAATTTTAGAAAGTATTAATTAAAGGGATTTGATACCATAATTTTTATCATTATAAAGAAATACCAATTTAGATAATATTAATTTAAAGAGTTGTATCGTACATTTTTCCAAAAATATCACATTGTTAATAATTTTATTAGAAATTCTAACAAATTTATATAAAAAATCACTCATGCTTTCTACATTGATATGATCCGACCATGTATATTCCCTGTCGAGTATGAATGAAATGAGAGGTGAATGGAGAAGATTCTTCATTAGTGTTTGAAAACATTGATTTCATTTCAAATCCGAGATTTCAATTCTAGAATTTGAAATCCAGGATTTCAATTCCAAATCTTTTGTTTGGATATTCAAGAAATTGTAATTCAAGAAATTGTAATTCAAGAAATTGAATTTCAAAATTTTGTTTTAAATTTTTCTTAAAACTTAAATTTTTTTTAATTTTCTCGGAAAATTGAAATATTTATTTTATTTTATTATTTCAAGATAAATTTCCGAAATATAATCCCCAAAAGAAAATTTCGAAAAAACTTCTTGATGAAAAGGTTCCCCGTTAAACATTTCCTAGAAATTTTTTCATTCTAGAAAATTTTCCGAATAAACATTTTCATCCAGAAAAATTCTCGGAAAAAATTTCCGAAGTTTTCGGGAAAAAATTTACTAAAAAAAATTCCGAAAAAAAATCATGAGAATTGATTTCCGGCAAAAATATTTCCGAGATGTTTCTCGGGAAAAAGTTCTCGAGAAAATTTCGCAAAACAAGTTGCTCGGGAAAAAATTGACGAGAAATATTCTCAAGAAAATTTTTCGAGAAAAATTTTTCGAAAAAATTTTCCGGCATAAAATTCTCGGGAAAATTTTCCGGGAAAATCTTCTCGAAAAAAATTTCCGCGTAAAAAATTATCGGGAAAAAGTTCCTGAGAAAAAATTATAGGGAAACAATTCCCGAAAAAGCAATACCGAGAAATATTCTCGGGAAAATTTTCCGAGAAAAATATCTCGAAAAGAATTCCCGGGAGAAAGATTCCCGATAAAATGTTCTCCGGAAAAACTTCTCGAGAAAAAATTGTCGGGAATATTTTTTGAGAAAAGTTTCTCGAAAAAAAAATCCGGGAAAAATATTCCCGAAAAAATGTTCTTCGGAAAAAACTCCCGTGAATTTTCTCGGGAAAAAATTGCCGAGAAAAATTTTTCGGGAAAAAATTTCCGAGAAAAAATTCTCGGGAAAAAAATTCCCGAGAAAAAGTTATCGGAAAAAAATTCTCGGAAAAAAATTCCTGGATAAAAGTTTATAAAAAGATTCTCGAGAAATAATTTTCGGAGAAAAGTTTCTCAGAGAAAAGTTTTCTGCAAAAAAAAATATTAAAAGAAATTTCAGTAAAAAAATTTCATCAGAAATGACATGAATTTTGTAAGTATTTCAAATTCAAAATTTTAAACTTATTGTGTAATTGGGTTGTATTTGAACAAAATCCATTTCCAAATTTTTGGTATTTGGCGAACAGCAAATTTGATCAAATTTAGGATTTGGAATGAAATCCATGTATCCAAACGGGACATCGACTAATCTATATATCTATATAAAGGAGGGTCACAGGTGTCTGACGTGTCACTTCTAAAAACTCCTATTTTCATATTGTGCTATCTCCCATCTCCTACTTTTTTCTATCATCATCATTATCATGAATCAAATTAATCATAATCATGATTAATTAATTGATCCATTAATCCATTAATTGATGATTAATAATACATACACCTTCCTGCCTCCCGGAATTAAAAGGTAACGCCGGTTACAACTCTTCATTTACCCGCATTTGCCCGCAGGTCGGTATATAAATGGTGCCGCCATGCCAGTGTTTGGTCTTCACCGGGTTATTTCACGGGACAGGCTTATCACGGAGGTAATGTTCTGATTATTACTTCATGTGTTTTTATTCTTATTGTTGTTTATTTATTTGTGAATCTAATCTAATTTATGATGTTGTTCATTTATCAGTTAATTGATGTTGTTGGTCTAATTTATACTCCTGTTCTCCTTTTTTTTATTAGTATATGTTAATTTGTTTATATATGCTTCTTCATTTTAGAGTGTTTGGTCAAGTGTTGTTATATGTTTAATTTGTGCTGCTTTTCTGTTCATATATAGTTTACATATGCTTTTTCGTTTTTGGGGGTTACCCCTATATGGTGATTATACTTTTTCATTTGTTATAAGCCTAAGTTCGTATATGTTAATTTTTTTTATATGCTTCTTCATTTTTGAGTGCCTGATCAAGTGTTGGTATAGGTTTAATCTTTCCTACTTTTTAGTTCATATATAGTTTGACATAAATTGTTGTCATATGCTTTTTCATTTTTAAGGGTTACCCCTGTATAATCACCATTATATTTTGTCATTTGTTACAAGCCTAATTTTGCGCTTGGTTACTTTATACTTTATTTTGTATGGTTAATGGTTAACATCCTTGTAATTGATAATCTTTGTGGTGACATTAGCTATGCTCTGAACTGATGTGGTTTGATTAATGGTTAATGGTTAACATCCTTGTAATTGATAATCTTAGTGGTGACATTAGCTATGTTCTGAACTGATTTGGTTATGGAGTATGGTGATTAAACTTTGTCATTTGTTATAGGCCTAATTTTGCTCTCGGCTACTTTATACTTTATTTTATATGGTTAATGATTAATTTCATTTCATCCTTGTAATTGATAATCTCTGTGGTAACGTTAGCTATGCTCTCAACTAATGTAGTTATGGAGTTTTCTTACCTTTCCAACATTGAGGGTGATGCGGAGGACTGGTTCATTAGAGTTCGCGTTTGCAGGCTATGGGATGCTGTCAACACAAAGGATAACAGTTTGCTTAGCGTGGATATGATATTAGTCGATGAAAAGGTGTTAAATTCTTTCACTAGCCTCATGTTTTTGATCTGTTATTTGTTACATCAGCTTCCCTTTTGATTATAGGAGAATCTTATGCATGCTGCTATCCGTAAGCATTTGGTGTCTCGGTTCAAGCACCGTGTGAGCGAGGGCCTGGTCTATAGCCTCAGAAATGTGAGGATTGCGGTGAATGCCTTGCAATATAGGCCCCTGGCTAGCAATCAAAAGCTGCTTTTCCTGCCAACAACCGAGATTGTCCAGCTAGACGAGGGTGTTATCAGCATCCCCAGGTTCGGCTTTCAGTTTGTTGATTTGCCCAAGCTTCAAGAACGCGCTGACGACGTGACCACTCTCTCGGGTAAATCTCTTGGAATAAGCTTCTATTTTTGTTTTAGCTCTGGATTGAAGTTAAATTTGCTAAAAAATCAATTAGTTTGGTGTTGTCATGGTTTGAGATAAAAGAGTGGTTATTGACATAAATACCAGAATAACTCCTCTCATACCTGAGTAGTATAAGAACAATATAAAATTATATAGATATTACTTGGTGTGGTTCGATTTAACTGTAATGGAATTAAAACCTTTTGCTTATTGTTATTATTGTGATTTGTTGGTACTTAATCTTAAGGCATGCTATATAAGATCAGATTATTTTGCCTGGTATTTACGCTTGCAATCTTACAAGCCACTTATATAAATGTGGCTTGGTTTGGTTCAATTTAAGTTGGCTATGTTTCATATATACACTGAAATTGAAGTTGATGAACCATTGTTTGCTTATTTTAGCCTTATTCCCTGATATGCAAATAATTGCAGAGGTTTTGTATATTTAATATATATATCCCATCCTTTATTGATTATGTTGGGGTATAATAGACCTTTCCTTATAATATTTATAAATGGTTGTACAGGTGTCATTTAAGCTTCAAAATAGCTAATTGTTTAGCCACTTGATGGCTGATATCATTTGTAAAACCTTTTTTCTTTTAGCTGGCCTTTTCTTAGTTTTCCCAGACATCAATTACCCAAACTTTGAATGGAATTGAAACCTTTTTCTTATTGCAGATATTGTGGGCTGCTTCTATGGTTATGACGAAGTTGCAACCTTTTGCTTATTGTTAATATATTGATTTGTTGGTACTTAATCTTGAGGCATGCTATATAAGATCAAATTATTTTGCCTGGTATTTAGGCTTGCAATATAACAAGCCGCTTATATAAATATTGCTTGGTGTGGTTCAATTTAAGTTGGTCAGTGTTTGGTCAAGTGTTCTTATAGGTTTAATTTGTGATGCTTTTCTGTTTTTCTGTTCATATATAGTTTACATATGCTTTTTCGTTTTTGGGGGTTACCCCTATATGGTGATTATACTTTTTCATTTGTTATAAGCCTAAGTTCGTATATTGTGGGCTGCTTCTGTGGTTATGGCGAAGTTGCAACCTTTTGCTTATTGTTAATATATTGATTTGTTGGTACTTGATCTTAAGGCATGCTATATAAGATCAAATTATTTAGCCTGGTATTTAGGCCTGCAATCTTACAGGCCACTTATATAAATGTTGCTTGGTGTGGTTCAATTTAAGTTGGTTATGTTTCATATATACACTGAAATTGAAGTTGATGAAGCACTGTTTGCTTATTTTAGCCTTATTCCCTGATATACAAATAATTGCAGAGGTTTTGTATATTTAATATATATCTCATCCTTTCTTGATTATCAATTATTGTTGTTGATCTAATTTATACTCCTATTCTCCTTTTTTGTTCGTATATGTTAATTTGTTTATATATGCTTCTTCATTATAGTGTTTGGTCAAGTGTTCTTATAGGTTTAATTTGTGATGCTTTTCTGTTTTTCTGTTCATATATAGTTTCCATATGCTTTTTAGTTTTTGGGGGTTACCCCTATATGGTGATTATACTTTTTCATCTGTTATAAGCCTAAGTTCGAATATGTTAATTTTCCTTCTAATATTTATAAATGGTTGTGCTGGTGTCATTTAAGCTTCAAAATAGCTAATTGTTCAACCACTTGATGGTTGATATCATTTGTAAAACCTTTTTTGTTTTACCCAAACTTTGAATGGCATTGAAACCTTTTTGTTGTTGCAGATATTGTTGGCTGCTTCTGTGGTTATGGTGAAGTTGAGGTTGTCGGGGCTGGCTACAAAAAAAGGGATATTAAAATTTTTACAGATTAGTAAGTGGGAAGTACTGACTGAAATTTTGGTTTGGTTATTTGACAATATATTCATGCTGCTATGTTTAACTCCTTACTATTACATTAGCTCTGTCACTAGCACCGTCACTTTGTGGGGGAAACTGGGCGAGACGTTTGACCCCACACTATATATTGGAGAAAGCGCACCCTACGTTATTGTTGTCTCATCTGTTACAGTGAAGACCTTTCAACGTTAGTGTTATGCTCCTTCGTAGTACAAAAACATCTTCAAGCCGTAAACAATATTTCTTTTTATATTTTATATGACATTTTTAGATAGTTCTGCAGTAACTATAATTACCAACTATGTCATGTAGGTGCTCTCACTTTTGCTACAACTAGCGCTAGCAAAATTTATGCTAACCCGGATGTGGAACATGTCTCTTCTATAAGGGAGAGGTTCTCGGCCTTGCCGCCAAGGGTGGTGGCTATAGAGGGTTCCGCTTCTGCCAAGCTACCTCCCGAAGAAGCGATGTTTGTTAATAGGATGACTGTGGAATCCCTGGTTAGGGCTACATGTGATGGTGAACTGAAGGTTTATTCCAACCCCCTGGTGAGATCCCCCAAAATTTAAAAATTACTTCATTTCTTCTCAAACATTTTTGCCCTTAACATGTGGCAGGTTGGTGTTGTGACCTTGAAGGCAAACATAACTGCCATAAATAATCGCTTTGGATGGTACTATATATCGTGCAAGTCGTGCGTGAAGAGGTGCACTCTTCGGGAAGGGATTTTTGTGTGCAATTCTTGCAAGAAGCCAGTTACCCTCCCTCTGGCCATGTAGGTTGAAATGTGTATTATTAGTCAGTCGGCTAGATTCAAATTTTAGAGTTTTGTTTTGGTTATCGCATATAAAGTATAGGCTGAGCATATAAAGTGGGTGTTATGGTTTACAGTGGCCCATGGTTTGTGAGGGATTTTCTAGGTTAGAGTTTTCGTTTCTATTTGCGAGCAAATGTTAGTTACACATAGTTATCTTGGTACATAATTTTATGCACATGCTAAGAATTGCCAGCATTGAATTTGCTTTTCCTTTCAGGTTTTGCGTTAATCTACAAGTGGAAGATCGCACCGGGACTACAACTGTTGTTCTGCTCAATTCTACTGCCGAGCGTTTGCTTGACACCTCAGCCAACAAACTGATTAATAAAATGCCTGCAGGAGATACTTCTGTGCCCCCGGAGCTGGAAGCCCTTGTGGGTAGGGAATTTGTCTACAAGTTGAAATTGAACAAGTATAATTTGGTTGAAGGGCTGCAGGACTATGGTGTATCAACAATTTTCGTCCCAGTGGATGAGCTAGAGATTGCTTATGAAAAGAATGCTAAAGCACAGGTAGACCATCATGTGCTTACATTCTGCCTTAAACCACCCTGTTATATAATACAGACAATGTGTTTCTTATTGTCCTCTGCTGCAGGCTACACCTGATGTTGTGGGCTCTTCAGCTGGATCTGTTCTGGGAGGCGGCAATGACCGGAAGAGGAAGCTATCCCCTGTTGCGGAAGCTGTTGAAGCTGCACCCGGAGGCAATAATGGTGCCTCTTAGGCCAAGCTCCAGTATACTTGCTGCATCAGCATAACATTAAAATAAGTATTGCTTTAGTTTTTCCAATAAATGGTTGCTCACAGATGTTAAATTTCGCCTTGTAGTGGTATGAACTTTTTATAATCCACAGACGCAGACAATAAAACACAATTGGTTTGCTCATTATTTCTTAATTTGAATTGAAATCAAGCTTGACACTTCCCTGAATATTGTGTGGCCCATTTTTACTTGAATATTTTCACATTTGAAACAAGCCCTACATGGATATAAACTTTCCTTAACATTTATTCAGGTTAGGCTTTCAGAAATCAAATGCATTTAGAACATAATCCTTTATTTAGGGTGTATACCAAGTTCATATCACTTAGGGTGAAATGAATTCTACGAGCCCAAATCAATTCTGGGGGCACCTTGGTAGCCTAGCCGTGTGCCTATTTCTTATTAATGCATAATGCAGTAGCAGATGGTTGCTAATGAAAATAATTATTTTCAGCTGGCTATTTTATTGTTCTACATTCCTATTCTCTCTTATCCGCCGATGCAGTGCTAGGGTGCATCTGCAAGTGTCCGGTTACCATTAACTTGCACTTCAATGGTCTACTTAAATAGTAATCTTCTTATCATATATGCGGGGCTCAAGTTCAAGTCATATGTTTGATAAAAGTCCATAATAAAAGGTAATTTCTTGTGTTTAAGTACGTTACTCTGATTTTACAATTCGTGCAGGCTATGCATTTGTTGTAATGTTTCGCTTAGATATAAAGTTAACTTAATTTAAATAATATCATTTTGGGTTCTTTGAATTACTTGAAGATTTGTGTTGGTTGTGATTATGATTTGTAGTATGAAACTGCGACTGATAATATTAATGAATGTCAGTTAGTGAGCTAGAACTTAATTTGTCATCCCAAGAAAAGTAGGTCGGTGAAGGAGTACGGATATTGGTTATTTACCATATTTAAGTAGGCCGTAATTTGTTTAGCTTTTCTTATATTTAAAATGGACTAAATTGTATCATATTAGGTTCCCATTACAAGTATATGATGATGCCTTTATGTTAAGTAAATATGCTTTTGGAGGATGAATACGGGCTTGTATGATTTGAACTTTAACCCGTGTGATTATTTTTTAGAGGGTTATATATCTTTGCAAATGTTGTGCCTGTTTTCCCACTCAGCTGGAAATGTTCTTATCCTTACCTGAGTTTGTGGAATTATAATATTAGGTTGAGATTTTTCACACCTTTGTACAGATCCAGCATTCTTGTAGCTCAGATGCTCAGGGACACTCGGGAAGTTTCATTAGATAGATATAGACTTGGTGGTTTCAGGAGTTTTTGTGTTGTGAAAGGTGCTTATGAATTTCTAGACAATTTACCATTTCTTCCTTCTTATTTTTCTAAACCTGCAATTTCTGAAGATGTTTTTTATTGTCAAATTTTGACTCTCCAAACAATTTACAGCCTTCAGTTTGCGGCACAAATCAGAATGAGATTACTAAACTGCTGTTCCTGGAGACTTTACAAATCAGAATGACAGTAATGAATTGCTTCATTGTTAGCCTCATATCATATCTCTCAGTATATAGTTACATTTTTATGCTTCTTGTCTGTTTACTTGGATACCATTAAAGTATGGATTTCTTCTTAAGACACTAAGTTGCTGCATTTCTTTGATAAAAATAGGCATGTACAAAAATACAACTGCAAACTAAAACCCCCCAAATAATGCACCAAAAAAAACATACCATTGGTTATTGGCAATAGACTATTTTAAAAACTAAATATAAATAAATTTGAATCAAGGCTCATATTGTTAGATTCAGATTATGTACAATAAAATGTAAATTTTAAAGTTGAAAAAAATAAGATATTTGAATGGAGGCTCCCTATATATTAGAATCAAATTATTTAAGATGTTAGTAAACTTCATTATTGGAATCACATTATTTAAAATATTGGTGGATAATAAATCTGTGTTGCCCTCTGTCATAGAGCATCTCCAACCATAAATACAGACATATATTCATATTATATTTATACTTAATATTATATATGTGTTAAATTTTTTATTTCATATTTATTAATTTAACTTTATGTAATATTAAGTGCCAACTATGATTTTTTTATTAATCAATTTTATTAATTATTTTAATAAAAATTACATATTTATATAAATACTGAGAAATTTAATTTAATCTAATATAATAAAATGTAATATACTTTAAATATAAAATTTTGTTATACATATAAGTATATGTGTTTTAACAAAATATAAGTGTCTTATTATAATTATATAATTATACATTCGATATTTTTCCATTAAAAAAATATTTTATTTTTACTTGTATATATTTAATATTTTAATTTATTTCCATAGATATACAATAATTTAAAAATATATATAGCATAATATTTTTGAATATAACTAACTAACAAATTTACTTTAAAAATAAATATTGTTGCCCTTCACCTAGGTCATTTGGTTATATAGTTTTACACCAAGATGCTAAATTAGTTGGGGATGGTATTTTAAACTTAAAAATATGAAGTGCAAAAAATTACATTTACATAGTTTAAGTAACTGTAAGCTGATAGACTCTTCCTCTTCCAAGTTCCAGTGCTCACACATTTGTTGACAAAATATTTTGTGTTCTTAATCCTACATCTTAAGGCGGTAATTGCAATAGGTGGACCTGATGGAGCCTTTCTTCCCGACTAACAATAATTATGGCCCTTTGGGTTCTGTGTACGTGCAGGATACATGTTTCCAGCGCTGGGTATCTTCGCTAGCCCGACATGAAAGAATTCTGAAAATTCGTCATAAACGGCATATGCTAGCTGACCCCCACAATAGGAGCGTTCACACTACTTTGCTGAGAAAAAGAATAGCCAAACAAGCAAGAATAAGAAGAAAGGTTGTTATCCTGAGTAGAAAGCATCAGACTAGCCAAGGACTGCATTACTTAACAGCACTACGTATTATGCAAGTGTGCTCGCAGCTCCTTTCACAAGTAGAGATCTCGCAGCATCGTACTGACCTAGCACCATTGAATGGTATTGTCCTTACTTTAAGCTATATTCATAAACGGGCACACTTCACTGTTCATTATACCCTGGGAAGACTGTTTCCTGACATCACAATTATAATGTCAACATGCTTGTAACATTGACTGGTTATTGGTATAGACCAGTCATTGCGATGCCCATTTGAGGTGCATGTTATCATATCCTCTGCATCGTGCTATTTTAGGTGTTTAAACATAGGGCCACTAGAGATCACCGGCCTGCAAGGTAACTTGGCCTTCTGTTCTTAGAAATGCATATCCAACTAACTTGCATATATCACGCATTTTTGCTGTTGTTAGTGGCTTATATAGCTCAAATAGCTTTGTATAGTGTAAACACAATCAACGACTTATAATCCAGTTATTTGCATCTTGGCACTCAGTACTTTTTACTCACACAATTTTGCAGCTGGCTCATTAGAGAAATACGCGACAATATCTTCACACATAATTCAAAACTAATCAAAATTAGAAAATTGGGCCACTTTAGATGAACTACGTGTAAAATTAACTTGGCCTTCTTTTACATAAAACATGCATATTAATCATTGGTGAACCTGTTTCAAGCGCAGGACCTTCTCTGCCAATGCATCACACACCGGCCAAACGTCCAACACCAGAATCTTCCCAATCTCTATTAGGTATTTTAATGCACGCTTTGAAGCCTAAGGCTCCAGCTATTTATTTTATATTTAAATGATTCTGCTGGTATTTTTACTTCCAGCACAAAGGGCCAAGCAACCAAGGATTCCATGGCTCACATGCTCGGCCAAGTGTGCCCTAAATGGACCACAATCATCCACTGATGCAGGACCGAGCAACACCCCGACAAATTGGGCCGCAGGTACTGGTTAAACCAGGTTTTTTAGTTACATCAGCCTTTCCGCATCAACCATGCACAACAAGCATATCAGCTTCATTTTTTGTTGTTAAAATGTTGTTCACTTCCTGTATGACTATAGTTGAGCGAGCACTCCCGTCATATTTGGGGGCCCCCAAGCACAAGTGCAAACATTGTGGTGCTGCTCTATGGTATGAAGAGAGGATTAAAAGGAGCAGACACACCTCCAACCCACAATTCACCTTTTGTTGTGAAGAAGGCCGCATGAAACTACCACTCTTGAAAGATCCACCCCCCTTCCTCAAACATCTGCTTAGCCACGATTCTGGGCAACAGGGTAGCAATTTCAGACGGAATATACGGCCTTACAATTCCATGTTTGCAGTCGCATCAATGGGAGTCCAGGTTGATAAATTAATTAACAATTCAAGGGGGCCTTATGTGTTTCGTGCTGGTGGGCAGATTTACCACAACACAAGTTCATTACTCCCACCAACAGGTAAAAAACCCCTGTTTGCCCAACTCTACATATATGACACTGATCATGAGATAAGTAATAGAATTAGCACACTGCGAAGTCCAGAGAAAGGTCCAGCTATTGACGAGAATGTTATCCGAGGATTAACACAAATGTTAGACGATCATAACCCTTTGGTGAGATCATACAGAAAAGCAAGAGACATGTTCGAAGCACAGCCGGAGACCACTTTTCATTTGCGGCTTCCTGAGGCCCGTACCAGGGATGGCAGACAGTACAACATCCCAACAGAATCTGAGGTGGGAGGCTTGATAGTGGGTGAACTCACAGAGAAGATATTCAAGCGCGACGTAATTGTGCGCCACCGTACTAAAGGGGTTACCCACATTGACGAGTTGCACCCAAGCTATATGTCCATGGTATATCCCCTAATTCACCCTTATGGAGAAGATGGTTACAGACTTGGTATACCCTTAGCAGATCGAAGCTCGCAAGCATCAAAAAGACAAGCACTGTCAATGTGCCAGTATTATTGTTTCAGGCTCCAGCAAAGAGCCCATGAGGGTCATACCTTACTTTTGGCAGGGAGGTTATTACAGCAATATATAGTCGACGCTTACATGGCAGTTGAACAAGAGAGATTTAGGTGGATTCGGACCCATCAAACCGAACTCAGGACAGAATTATACTCAGGCTTGATGGATGCGGTACATCGTGGAGACTCAGATAGCTCAACGGTAGGAAAATCTGTGGTCTTGCCGTCATCACACACTGGAGGTCCGCGCTACAGGGCTCAGAATTACCAAGATGCAATGGCAATTTGTCGATGGGTAGGATATCCAGATTTGTTCATTACATTCACGTGTAATCCAAAATGGCCAGAGATAAATGACATGATAAGCTTGATGGGGCAAAAAGATGACCGTAATAGAGTTGATATTGTGTGCCGGGTGTTTGAAATAAAACTACAACAACTCATACACTACATCAAAAAGGAACAACCGTTTGGAAAAGTAATGGCATGTGAGTATGCTTTATTTATGCATTGCCTCCATTTTAAAACAACCGTATTTTAGTCTCAAATCCGGTTTATTTTTTTATTCTAATAACTTACCCCACCCTCCCAACATTCTTATAGTATCAAAATGTTTATGCAGGTTTATACACCATCGAGTTCCAAAAAAGGGGTCTACCCCATGCACACATTCTGCTTTTCTTGCACACATCAATGAAGAATCCTTCACCAGAATATATTGACACCATAATAAGTGCAGAGATACCAGATATCAATATCGACCATGATGGTTATAACGCGGTCAAGAAATCTATACTACACGGGCCGTGTGGTCAGGCCAATGCATCCTCTCCTTGTATGCAACATGGAAGATGCACCAAATTCTTCCCTAAGAAATTTAATGACATCACCGCAATTGGAGAAGATGGTTTCCCCATTTATAGGCGCAGGAATACTGGTATTTCTGTGGAAAAAAAAGGCACCCTCCTGGATAATCGTTATGTTATCCCTTATAACAGAAACTTATTGGTCAAATTTGATGCTCATATTAACATCGAGCTCTGCAACAGTGCAAGATCAATAAAATATTTATTCAAATATATTAACAAAGGACCTGATAGAGCAACTGCAGTGGTTGAGACCACGATCGAAAGGGATGAAATTAAAGCGTACCTTGATTGTAGGTAAGTGTTGTATTTTATACAAAACAGAACATAATTGCCTTTTAAAATTTGCGCTCAGAATATGTGTTCTTTATGATCCAGATGCCATTTCAACTTAAATAATTTTATTCTAGGCTCAATATTAAAGTCTAGGCTTCCCCATCCCTATCTTTATTCTTATTCTAATATTTGTTAAACATGTTTAGGCTTGAATTTTATGCTCTAAGCATGTATTTCGTTGACTTAATTATTAAAAGATTGCACGTTAATAGAGCATGCAATTTAGAGCGTTGCACTTAGAATGTGTACAATGTTCATGTTTTTTTGGTCAGGTTGGGTTTTTAGTAAAAACAATTTTACTGGCTAACCAAAGATATATTTAAGTTTGAGTTATTTGGTCTTTAGAAAATCAACGGTATTATTTCTTTATTAATTAGACATTTTTATATGTTTGCATAACTTTTCTGTCTACCTCTATCAGGTACATATCAGCATGTGAGGCTTGCTGGAGAATTTTCCAATTTAACATCAACTATAGGTACCCATCAGTTGAAAGGCTGCCTTTTCACCTGCCTGATGAGCATACTGTTATATTTGACGAAAATAAATGCATTGAGAATGTGTTGAATATGCCCGGAATAGAGAAAACAAAATTCACCGAGTGGTTAAAAACAAACAAGAGGAATGAGGATGCCCGTGGTCTAACTTATGCAGAATTTCCCCAGCACTGGGTTTGGAATTCCAAGGGAAAATTGTGGACCAGGCGGAAAAAAGGGAAGGCAGTTGGTAGAATCTACTTTGCTCACCCGGCAAGTGGAGAACGCTTCTATATGCGCATGCTCCTTAATTTTGTAAAAGGGAGCACATCATTTGAGTGCATAAGAACAGTAGATGGAGTCACATACCCCACTTTTAAGGCTGCATGTTATGCTTTAGGCTTATTGGATGATGACAAAGAATGGATTGATTGTTTATCTGAAGCTGCTGTTTGGGCAACAGGAAATGAGCTGCGCAATCTATTTGTCACCATACTCGTCTTTTGCCAAGTTTCTAACGTGCCAGAACTTTGGAAAACTCATTCGGAGATACTCTCAGAAGACATGCTACACTTACAACGAAAAAGGTTTCATGCCCCTAACCTGCACCTAACAAAAGAACAAACTGAGTCTTATGCATTAGCTGAAATTGAGAGTCTCATGCAGAAATTAGGCAGGAGCCTACGAGACATAGATGGGATGTCGCAACCCGATACATCACTCACACAGGATCTAGCAAATAGATTGTTAAACGAGGAATTGGATTATGATCGAGCTGCTTTGAAGATCTTACATGAGAAATCACTCAATGCTTTAAATTATTTCCAAAAGAGTGCATATGATGCAATTCTTCACTCTGTTGAGCATGATGAAGGAAAACTCTTCTTCGTCAGTGGTCACGGTGGAACTGGGAAAACATTCTTATGGGATACAATCGCTTCTAAACTAAGATCAGAATCGTTGATAGTCCTTCCTGTTGCAACTTCAGGGTTGGCATCATTGTTATTGCCCAATGGTCGGACAGCACACTCCAGATTTCGTATCCCACTAGACATAACAGCTGAATCTACATGTGAGATTAAACATGGTACACAACTGGCCAAACTTCTCCAAAAAACTTCTCTGATTATCTGGGATGAGGCACCAATGACACACAAATATTGTTTTGAAGCTCTAGACAAGACACTAAGAGATTTGCTAAGCACAAGGTATGCTGATAGTCGGACCAAGCCCTTTGGAGGCCTTACAGTCGTTTGTGGAGGCGATTTTCGCCAGATTTTACCCGTTATCCCTCAGGGTGAGCGTGCAGATATTATTGATGCCTCATTGAACTCATCTTATCTTTGGCCTCACTTCAAAATTTTTGAGCTAAAACAAAATATGAGGCTCCACAGGGTAGGAGTTGATGAAATACAGGCCGAGAAAATAACATCATTTGATAGATGGCTATTACAAATAGGAGATGGTTCGCTATACGACAATCCAGCACAGGAGATGATAAAAATTCCCCCAGAATTATGCAGGCCAACAAGCAAAAATTCAATGGAGGCGATTGTTGCGGAGGTCTACCCTTCCCTGTTGGAGAATTATAAAGATCCTGCATACCTAAAGGAGCGTGCTATATTAACCCCAAAAAATGAAACAGTTTATGAACTAAATGACTTCCTGATGAACATGATACCGGGAGAAGGGAGAACATATTTAAGCTCAGATAGTGTGTGCAAAGCTAGCATTAAGGCTGATGATGATTTGTTATACCCAACTGAATTTTTGAATAGTTTAAGATTCAGTGGCGTCCCAAACCATGATATACGCCTTCAAGAAGGAACCCCTGTCATGCTGCTCAGAAACTTAAATCAATCTGGGGGTCTCTGTAATGGCACGCGCTTAATAGTAACACGTTTGGGTAAATGGTCTATTCGAGCAGACATCATTTCTGGGACAAAAATTGGCCAAAATGTTACTATCCCGCGTATCATTATGTCACCAAAAGAGTCGAAATGGCCGTTCAAACTTAATAGGCGGCAACTACCAGTAGCACCATGTTTCGCTATGACAATCAATAAAAGCCAGGGTCAGTCTTTAAAACGCGTTGGGTTGTATCTTCCTGGACAGGTATTCACCCATGGACAGGTGTATGTGGCCCTGTCAAGAGTCACCGCAATAGAAGGGCTGGTTATAGTAAATTCTGACAATGAGGTGAAGGACCATTCTCTTATTAAAAACATTGTTTACAAGGAGGTCTTCAACAACGTTCAGCCCACCACACGCGACTAAAGTATAACATCATACCCTTCTACTTCTTTTTTAGATCAAAATATATATAACATCCACACCGAAAATGCACAGATGCATGTATATGTTTGCATATCATAAGTTTGTCACCTTAGTTACTACTTGAATTGTAGTTAAGTTATGCACCTTTTTTCCTACTATATAGCATTCAGATTATTCATAACTCTAATATTGAATAATCAGACCGGCTACTGCTCAGGACTTGCCAGCCCTTGCCAAAACAGGTAGTCGATTATTTAGTGTTGAATCATCTTACCCTGTTCTTATACTCTCCTAAGATATAAATCTTCCACATTCATCATGTTGCACGACCCTCTGGAAATTATCATGGTTGTATTTAAATTCAAAATAACAAGATGAAAACAGGCTTACATGTTGCGAACATTCAGCTCTAATATGAACCCTCACCCTTATTCCCAGGTTCCAGGGCGATCTCAAACAATATTAAACTTTAGTCCAGATGTATATTTACTTTCTCACTACAATCAGACACAAACAGTTTATCATTTTAAGCTTAAGTTCTTTCCTATTGTTCCTTGCCGTATTAATGTAGTAACCTTATCATTTTGAATGTTATACAATCTGTATCTATTATTTGTCCATTGTAATCTCTGATCGTCCTATCATGTTCAATATCCTTTAAGCCACATCTTCACACTTTGTGTAACTAACATCCTTTTGGATCTATTTATGGACTCAGCTTTTATGTTTATATTTAAAGATATATGGTTGGTTACTTGATATGATTTTTCAATTTATTTGCGTCGTTCAACAAAGTAACTATTTTAGCTAATTTCTCAATAGGAACATGTGCATGTATTTATCTGATAATTAAAGTTTTTTAGCATAAACCTCTGTTGTAGTTGTAGTTCTGAACCTTTTGTGTTGTCTTCTGATAATTATCCTGCTGTGTTTTTTTTTGCAAGATGCCAATTGCAAGCCATGAACTTTTCTTTTATCTATATTTGGTAGTTCCAAAGTCTTCACACCATTGTTGTATATCGCTTCTTTATTTTTCCATTTTCAGGCTCCTTACTGTGTGTTTCAGTTATGTGCTTTTACTATGTAGCTCAACATTTTGTTATTACGTTTCAAAATTGAGCTGTAGCTTATTTAGTTCGATTAATTAGTTGGAGTGTAAATCTGTAGAAGTGGCGTGCCTAATTTGATGATATAATAATTGTTGAAGGAGCTTGCTTTTCAAAACTGGATTATAGTATTGAACATATTTAGATTCGGCGTAGGGTTGTGATGAAGCAAAAATATACTGTTTGATGTGTCTGTTAAAAGTAATATAAAAATGCTGCGTTGTTTAATGAATTTCTTTAATGGTCAGGGCGTAAGACCAATTGCGATGTTGTGTGGTCATGCTGCACCAATAGTCGATCTTGACATATGTTTTCCTGCCACTGTTCCTGGAGAAGAGAAAATAGGAGAATTAAGTAATGTGGCGCTCAACTCTAGCTTGGTTGTTGCCTTCTTTGTAACTTTCTCTGTATGCAAGTACCATTCTTAAAATTTATTTTTCATGTTATCACACTAAAAAATGTGGAGTGATGGTTGGTGTCTCAGAGTTGTGTGTCTAAAACTAACACTCTTGCACTGGTATGTAATTGTCGAATACCGTAATTCTCAAAAGGAAGTAGTACTTCTGTTGTACAATGCTCTTCTGTACCTACATTATATGACTTGATTATGTGATGAATGAAACATTAACACAAACCATCATGACAAACCTTCTTTTACTATGGATGCAGCTCAGGTGCTTCTTCTCCGAACAAAAATAGCTCATTTCATAAGTTAAGTACTTTTACTGAAAATTATTGTTTAGTATGTATCTATGATTAAGTATCTGTTTGTTCATTGCTTAATTTTGTAGATTCATTTATTATTTTTCTTGTCTCCTTTCAAGAAATTAGGCAGCATTGTTAAAATAAATTCATGAAGATTTTAATCCTTATGTGACTGTTCGAAATTGTGGGATGCAGCTGGAAGAAAAGTGTCAAGTCTGTCGTGAATATAGTAACCAACTGACTGATACCTATGCTAAAGGTGTCTCGAATTTGAATAATTCACAAGTTGAGGCAGTGTTGAATGCCCTCTGTAAGGTGAAGTGTGACCATATGCCTTCGGTAGAACTTATCTGGGGTCCCCAGGAACAGGCAAAACAAAAAATGATAAGCTTTATAGGAGAAAGTACATGCCACGATATGGTTACTCTTACCAACTCTCTTAATTCCTTGGAAAAGTTGTTGTTTCACGACAACATGGTTTCTGATTTATTGGAAAGAGTTTTTCTAGATCAAGAATTGGTCAAATATTCTCCAAAGTCTTGTGTGGATATGTCATTGCTGCGCTGCTTAAGAACCAATGCCCTTTCTGTTGGAAGAAGTCTTTGTCGTTCACTTTTGGGCAATATTGTCTCCCTTAGTTAATATTGAGGAAATGCCAGAACTCTTTGATTTGTCAACTTCTTTAGTAGTAGAGAATTATTATATGCCTTCCGTTTATGTACAGTTGTGATTTGATCCGACAATTAGGACACATTATACTTAACTATCTATGTTATGGAGAAACACATCTATTTTGTGATCCCCTCCACACTTACAGTTTTACCTTGGTTATATGCTCACTTTTTCTTTCTTTATTTGTTCTAATTCTAATGAAACTTATGCATTGGGACATCATTAATTTTGTGGTGTAGTCTCTATGCATATTCCTTTGTTCTCTGTATGACAGATATTAAGATGTTGGCAAGCTAGCAATAATTGCTACAAAAACATGAGTTTTGTGTATCTATTTTTTTTGATTAAGATGTTGCCCTCCTTGACTGTGAGTGTTGGAAGATTATGTTTTCCACCAAAGTTGTAATTCATTGTATAATCTAACTTGAACTGATTATGCCATGTTAAAAATGAATTTTTTTTGTGCACCTTGACTTTTTAAATTTGTAGGGTGAAAAAGAATCAGAAAAAAGTTCCACTCTGATTTTAAAGGGGGTGAAAATGTATACATAATAAATTAGTAAATAAACTAAGCTCGAAATATAACCTGCAATTAGCCTTAATATATAATAATAAATTTAAATCGGGGTTAATATTAATTTTTAGTTTCACAAATTAAAGGATGTAGCTCTATGCTAATAATTTTTAAAAAAAATTGTAAAAAATAGTTTTAAGTTTTTCTCAAGAGATACAAGATCTTTTATTGCTCCATTTTCAAAATACTAGAAGGTAAATATTTATCCTGCATTTTATTGAAAATGATCCTACACTCCAATAAAAATAATAGATACATGACAAAATAAATATATTGTAAATTGATATTAATTTTCTTCGAATTCTAAACATACTCAATACATATTATTTTATATATGCTCTTTAAATTTTTATAAATATATTTTAAGAACCGCGCGAAGCGCGGTATTTTTACCTAGTTTGCAAATAAAGTTCAGCGAATGGGGATGGTCAAACTTTAAATCTGACTTCCAGATTGTATGTATGATCATTCAACTTCGTCTTAATCTAACTTATCAATTTTCTCACGTTATATTACAAAAGTCCCTTTCTTTCCTACCAAATTTCTAAATTAAGCCCCTAAAACCTATCTACATGTTATTTGGTCCAATTTGCATTGCTAATCATCTTCTTGTTCTCTATTTTATTCTCTTAAGCAAACAAGTAACAATTTATTGGTTAAATTTTCGTCCTATCTTTTCTATTAAATTAAGTTTTTAACTATATAGAAGCAAAAAAAAATATGAAAAAAATATTACAAGTCTAGAACATTGGTAAAGCCCGTTCTAGATTTTATTTAATTAATGAATAGTATGTATTAATCTATTTTACACTATAATTTAACTTACTAAAATCAAAATTTCATTTTATTGAAAAGTGTTTTAAGAAAATTAATCCACTTAAAATAGTACAATTAAATGGTTGAACGTGGGCTTATTTGAATGACAATATTTCAATATGGTTTAAAGAAATGAGAATAAAATTTTAGTACAAAAATATTTTAAAATCTCGATCTCAATCATGTTTCTATTAACATAATTGAAATATGTCCGTCTAAATATACAATATTTCAAGATCGAATTTTTGACTAAATTATTTTGTAATATTTCAAGATCGAATTTTTATCTAAGTAATATAATTTTTTTAGTTGAATAATAATGATCATGGTATAAATGTGCTAATTATCGGATTAATCAAAAAACGCGTAAGAATCATCACATGATTCCACTTATTATTATTTTTTGATTAATAATCGTGCATCTAGTTTTAGAAAGCAAAGTTTTTTACAAAATAAACCTTAAAAAGGAATTACACTATTAATATATTACTCTTTTAGAAAATTCGAAGAAAAATAGTTAAAAAAATAATAAAAAGTATATTAGAGAACTACTAGGATTTATACAAGTTGACAGCTCACATCCTGTTCCAAAGCTGTGTCAGCTCTATTACCAATCCTCACTTCCACTATATCCCACTCTCACACACCCATACGTGCTAAACACTCGCCATCATTGCATTTGAAAAATCATGACAACGAAACAAAACCGCCAAAGGATGGGGTTGCGAGTACAATGAACTAGTTGTAAATCGAGGCGGTGAATCGAAAAGAGCCAAAAATGTGACATTATGGTGCATGGGGGGGAAGTAAATGTGACCAGGGGCAAAAACGGAAACTAAAAAAAACATAAATTTGCATGAGAACACTACACAACACAACACAGGACGCTTGGCAATTGTGTTGCTTACATCTGTTACCAATTACTCATCTTCTTTATACCAACTCATCACCTCAAACACACACAACACAACATATCTCTATCTTATATCTCTCCTCTCTCCCTAGTAATCTCTCCAGAGAGAGATGTGGGGGTGCAAATCATCACTAAAGCTGTTGGTGTTTATGGTACCTTTGGTTTTAGTATCTGGGATTATTGTTTTGAGTGGTGTAAATGGGTTTAATAGTTATTGGACGCCTTCATCTTTATTTTCATCTTATTTGTTTGAAAGTAATAAAGATTTTGTTGGGCAAAGAGTTGCCGGCGGCACTGACAATAAACAAGAAGCTCTCGCCGATGATTATAATCTCAACCGGTCTTCTTCTCCGGCTCTTTCTGTCCAAGCTGCCATTCCTGTTCAACCCCCTTTAGTAAGTCTCTTATTACATTCCATCATCGTTTTATATTACTATACAGGTCTCCGTAACCAGGATTACGAAACAGCCAGGAATTATTACTAGTTTTGTGATGGATGTTGGTTAGGAGTTAAATTTTGTTTTATTGTTAATTTGTTTAATTTTTGTTTATTAAATTTCAAATTCAGGCCGGGACAACTCTCCCGGTCTGGTGTAAGTGTTGCTACTTTTCAACCTTAAACTTGGTTTTTGTTTTTTTTTATTATTAAGATTGTAAGTACGGTGAGGTTTGTACAGTGTGATCTTTTTGTCAGTAGTCATTCTCCGTGGCTTATTTTTGAGCTCTTTATTCTTTCATTTAGTACAATATAGTCAATGGCATTCAGATTACAGATATCTTTGGATTTTCTCTATGAAACAGTTGATATTAAGATACTTTATTCATTAATATATATTAATTTGGATTTCCTTATTAAAATCTATGGATCTTTAGATACTAAATCTGGATTGCATTATTTGCATCTATAAAATCTCAGTTTATTGTTATTCCTTTTCTGTCCAATTTACCCACATATTTTTTTTTTTGACTAATTTTGGCTTATAGCCTTACAAATGAGTATCTGTTCTCAACAATTCTCGGGGTGAGCCAGGATCGAACTCAGGATCTGGGACGACAGAGGATAAGCCCTTTACCACTTGAGCTATCCAACCGTGCTCAATTTACCCACATATTGAAATGCTTTTGGTCACTGATTATGTAAAAAGAATGAATGAATTTAAATTGAATTGAATATAGAATACAGGTATAAAAAGTAGGAAGAAAAGGATCAAAGAGAAGGAGATTTTTTTCTTATTAGTTATGGAAATTATTGAAAATGTAAAGATTAGTGTTGCATAATCCTTGGTTAATGCAGAAGTAAGATAAAAAAAGATACCAAAAGTGTGTCGGGTAAGAATATGTGCTATGTACTTTTTCTTAGCAACGCCAACTTTTATTCTTTCATCTGTTTCTTTGGGTTTTACATCGGAGATGTGCAAAAAGCCCGATCCTGAAAATCTGACCCGGCATGATCTCGTTAAAGCCTAGTCAAATTCCGTCTTGCCTGTGTAGTGCCTATTCATATTCCTGAACTTTTCAAGATAGAGGATTTCAATTAATCTAATTTAGTTAATCTTTTTTATTATTTTTTGTTTCTAATTTACTTAATCTCGTTGTCACAAACCATATAATTTAATAGGTTATTTTGAAGATTTTGTACTCCATTGCCAATTTACCTTCTATACGACATTGTGTTTCTGTATTATGTTGCATTTTCTTCCTCTCTAAGATATTTGTTTTAAGCAAAGAAACAATGAACATAATATTGAAATATTTGAATTTACTTAAACAGGCTTCAGAGGAAAAGGAAATCTCAAATAATACCAAGTCTCATGTTATTCCTCAGTCAAGTTCTAGCGATTCTCCTTCTCCTACATCAAGTAGAATACAACACACTTACAGCAGTTTAGATCGACTAGAAGCAAGTCTCAGGCGAGCTAGAGCTGAAATTGGGAAAGTTAAAACTGGAAATCGGACGAATGACCCTGATTATGTCCCACAAGGGCCAATGTACAGGAATGCAGCTGCTTTTCACAGGTAACCAATTTCAAAGATCATCACACTCACTGTTTTTTTATCATACATTTTAATTTTCAGCTTGAAATTTAGATGATGTTTCTCTTTATTTTTTACTTCGCGAGATATAAGGAAAAAATAAAGATCAGTTGTCAATTAGAAAAAATATATTACCTAGAAAATAAGATTTTTTTTAAAGAAGAAGACCTTAATGATATATTGATTGGCATTGTTTTAACTTTTAAACCTATTGGGAGGACAAATGCACAAGTTTGCATACTTGAGGATCGTTTATTATGCTTTAGAATGAAACTGACGGAAACAGATATACTAAAATTGCTGATAGATGGAAATTAATGTTAAGGAAGACAAATCCGAAATTCACAATCACCAGTGCACAACACCCACACGAAGTCAAAAAATTAGTTGACAAGTTTTACCAAGACGTGGTCATGCGTTAATCAAGTATCGTTTCTACTTATCAAATTCATAAGTAAATCAAATCAGTAAGTAAAAAAAAAGCAAGAACACGCCAAATTTAGGTGGAAACAATCATGTCCAAACTTGTATTATTGTTCAAAACAATTATTGTTAGAATAATATAAAATCCTGTAAAGGGTCATTCTCTAACACCTTGAGGTTTTAGAGTAACCGGTTCCTTGACATGGTCGGAGCTCAGGCTGACAGAGGACTCAGGTTCGATTTCTGCCGCCCCCAACATTTCTCACAATTTATGAGGGACACGAAAGACAAATTTATGCCCCAAATATGGGTGCCGGTGATCCACTCTTCGACCCATAAATGGATCACCACTCTTCGACCCATAAATGGGCTCTCGAGTGAGGGGGAGTGTTAGAATAATATAATATCCTGGAAAGGGTCATTCTCTAAATGACTGCCTATATATTGTCATCTTAAATTTAGCTCCTAAGACTTAAAATACTTTATACAAATATTACCTTTCTTAGTGTTTAATTACCAAATTTTGTTATCAAGATTATAATAATTGTCTGCTCGAGATCACCCAAGCCCATATTTTCATATTGGGTTGAAACAACAAATAAATCATCTTGACTAATGAAGTGCAAATTTCCGGGATAAAAATGTTCTTACTATTAGCAACTAAACTATTCCCGTCTTAACTTGCTCTTTTTTTATCATAGGAGCTATTTGGAAATGGAAAAACTTTTCAAGGTATATGTGTATGAAGAAGGAGAACCTCCGGTGTTTCATAATGGCCCCTGCAAGAGCATATATTCAATGGAAGGAAATTTCATTTATCAAATGGAGAATAGCCAATTTCGTACGAGAGATCCTGACAAAGCTCATGCTTATTTTCTTCCAATGAGCATAACTACAATGGTTCACTATATATATGTCAGTGACTCCCATGATTGGCAGCCAATGAAGCAAACAGTTAAAGATTATGTCGGTGTAATAGCTGGAAAATATCCATACTGGAATCGCAGTGAAGGAGCTGATCATTTTATGGTTGCTTGCCATGATTGGGTAAAAAATTGTTTTTCATTGTTATACTGGTACTGTTTTTTTGTTTCTTTTTTATGTTCCCGTGAAAATATTCTTCCACAAATAAAATACATATCCTTGTTTCTGAGCAAGTATTATGAATTTGTTTAATTTGATTTTATAAATATGTTTAAGGCTTTACCTGATTTTAGCATTGGACGATAATTAATGTATTAGTATATGCTTGCAAATAGTTGCATAACATCTGGAATATGCATGACAGGGGCCTGCAATCTCAGGCGCTGTTCCTGAGCTATTTGGAAACTCCATCCGTGGTCTATGTAATGCAAACACTTCAGAAGGTTTTAGGCCCTCCAAAGATGTTTCCATACCTGAAATCCTTCTTCCATCAGGTACGATTGATGGCTTAATTGGTGGTCCATCTGCATCGCAGCGTCCAATATTGGCTTTCTTTGCTGGTGGGGTTCATGGCCCTGTTAGGCCAATTCTTCTAGAGCATTGGGAAGGCAAAGACACAGATGTGCAGGTTCATAAGTACCTTCCTAAGGGGGTATCATACTATGGAATGTTAAAGAAGAGCAAGTACTGCATTTGTCCGAGTGGTTATGAAGTGGCTAGCCCTAGGATGGTCGAGGCACTTTATACAGGGTGCGTGCCTGTAATCGTTAAGGATCACTATGTGGCACCTTTCAGTGATGTTCTTAATTGGAAATCATTTTCTGTTGAAGTATCGGTGAAAGACATTCCGAACTTGAAGAAGATTTTGACAGGAATATCAACGAGTCAATATATTAGAATGCAGAGGAGAGGTAAACAAGTAAGGCGGCATTTTGAGGTCAGTTGGCCTCCTAAGAGGTATGATGTATTTCATATGATTCTTCACTCAATATGGCTTCGAAGGCTAAATCTTCGGGTTCATGCTGCTGCGGAGTTCTAACAGTTTGATGACTCACTCACCTGAGAAATTTTGGATTTTAGTTACCTTGATCAGAGAAGCTTTGTAGAACAACTTTTATGTACATTATGCAAATTATGGGAGTTGATTTTGCAAGTCTGTTTATAATAATAAAGTTTTAGTGAAGAAAGAAGTTACCATAGTTGTTCAATATTTAGAGCACGGTCAACTACTGTATCATCTAGCAGATGACTTATCTATACTATATTATAATAACCGGAATAGAGTATAATTTATAATTTGGTTAACCCTCATTTTAATTATCCCTTTTTATATTATTTATAAAAATACATATAAGTTCTAAAGTTCGAATCCTGTTAACAACAAACATTTATATTATTATTTATAAAGATACATATAAATTTTCAGGTTCGAATCTTATCAACAACAAACATTTAAATTATTATTTATGAATAAGATCCAATCATCATATACAATTTGAAATTAACTTGAAATTATAAACAATGAAATTATATTATATAATAATTATTTAGTATTTAATTATTTATATAAAATTTTAATAAAATTATATAAAATAAAAATGAAAAATATATAAATATTAATCAAGACTCGTGCATCGCACGGGCCGTAAGCTAGTAAATATAATAAAAGAGGTGTCGTATTAGTGATTTAAAACTATATTTTTGTCCATCAACTCCAATATCATAACTTATATTTGTATTCTTATTAATATAATATGTTTGAATTATTATTACAGGGGAATGAAATGATGACAGGATATAGATATGTAGAAAGGAGCCTAATAAATTTTTTATTGAAGAAATGGTTTAGGAATAGTGCCTTTAAAATGAGGCATCAGATGGATGCCCACCACTAGTACATTGTTCAAGCAATTATTTGTCCAAAATGTCTCAAATTGGTATAATATTTTAGGGCACTTTAGAACTTACTTAAAAATTCTGCGAAACAAGTCCAATCTTATATTCATTGATATAATATAAAGTGCTAAATTAATTAAAATTTATATTACATTGATAGTTATATTTTACAAATAAATAGTTTCAAATTTATGCGACCTTAAATGAAAATTGCAACAAAAAAATGCATTTATAGGTATCCCGAATTATTTTCAAAATATTTACTGTGGCATAACAATCGGCGTCTTTTATTTCATGTACTCAAAGATTTGCAGGCGGCGGTCAAATTTTATTATTAGTAAAATTATCAAGAGTATATGTTACAGGTGAAAATTTGGTTACGATTTTGAAAATCAATCCGGAATACGTAGCATTTTCAGTATTTATATTCCACAACCACAAGGATTTAAATTAAGATCAGAAACCATACCAAAATGCCACAAACTTGGAAGTTACTCAAAATGAGACTCCATAATTTAGCTACAAAAATGGCACTAATGTAGGAATATAATAAATAGATGTCTTAACTTCGCCAGCCGTATCAATGTAATCCAATTCTTAGCTCTTCTTGCACTCCATCTGATATGTCTTTTGCAGACATTTTACTTATAAAACCTGTGTACTGCATATCGTTATAAAGGAAGATCAAAAGTCGGAACTTTAAAGAGAGAACAATAAGAAATTAGACATGGAGGACTGGAAGAAAAGGTTCTCAATATGCTGTTCTTCTTCGTCGTCGTCGTCTGCTTCGAAGCTTTTGCGGTTCGTTGTCCCGTTTTTAATGGCATTTGGGGTTGTTTTGCTGCTTGGTTCAAGAAGTTCTACTTTGTTGTTCTTTACAAGATGGAAAGATGGCGATGATTATAGTTATTATGAAAAATCGAACAAAACAGGGTTTCAGTTACCTGTAAGTTTATCATCACTTGGTCACACTTTTTCTCTATTTGGCACATCTCGTTCTTAGTGTAGCGTTATCCCACTCGCTCCCTTTTATGGGATGTCGAGGGTTTGAATCATGTTAACCTGTACATATTTAATTCATATGTCCATGGCATGTCTTGAACGGACTAATTTTCGTTTTTAAACATCAGAACTAATGATCATCACAAAATTATAAAATTTATTTTCTTGTTTTATCTGCCAATTATGATCGGAGGGATACATTTGCTAAACAAAGCTAAATCCTCAACATTACCATTTAGTAGACCTCTTTAATCGGATAGCTAATCCAGTATCGATTTATTGACAGATACTGAAGAATGAAACTGTTTCCTCCATTGCGAAAATTGAGGCAAGCATGGCGCAAACCAGGGCAGCCATAAAAAATTCCTGTAATGGCAGCAAACATATACAAGACATGGCCTATGTCCCGAAAGGTCCAGTTTATCTGAATGCCACTGCATTCCACAGGTACTCGTACTACTAACTCCGTCTCAAGTGAGCTTATTTCAAATTCCTTTAGTTGAGTAACTCGATTTTATCTAAACTCGCTTCCAAAGTAAAATCAGAGTTTTGGGACATGCTAGAGTGATACTTGACTAAGTTCAAGTTCTGGGAGCTTGATAATGATTTTGTTGTGCTGCAATGTAAATATAAACATATATGTGTGCTAATCTTGTGATGCAATGTATATGTGTCATATAAAACTCGAGCTCCTCAGTTCATTTGATATATGATTTGAACTCAAACACAATCTTCCGCTTTGTAAACTTCCACTCTACTTGATTAAAAAATGTAAGCTTAAAATCAACAATTAAATTATCTGGCTCAACTCGATTCATACTAATTTTTATGGACCTGTTGGCTTTGTTTAAGTCCTACGATCACGAATGAGCACATTTTAGTAAGGTAACTATCTGTCTTGTCCATTCAACTTGCTATCATGTACCATCCATTGTAACGTCTAGAAGTTGTTCTAATTATCTGATAACCTGTATATTTTAGTTAGTAGAACCTAATCATCGAATTATCACTGAAACGAAGATGTAACTGTATACATTTGGAACTCAGGAGCTACATGGAGATGGAAAAGAAGTTCAAGATTTACATATACGAAGAAGGAGATCCCCCGATATTTCACTACGGCCCATGCAAACAAATTTATGCAATAGAAGGATACTTTATACAGAATTTGGAAGTCAGTAATTTCAGAACCAGGGATCCAGACGAGGCTCATGTGTACTTTCTTCCGCTGAGTGTAGTAATGATATCTCAATATGTATATGTCGTAGACTCCCATGAATGGGATGCTATGAAAAACATAGTTCATGATTATATTAATGTTATCTCCACAAGACATCCTTATTGGAATCGAAGCCTCGGAGCTGACCATCTGATGCTAGCTTGTCATGATTGGGTAAATTATGATTGATTTTATTTGTAGTAGATCTGCTTACTGCTATATTAGTAACTAGACATAAGGGACTGAATGTTGATATAGTCTAATGTTGCACTGCAGGGTCCAGAGCTTTCCTTTGCAGTTCCTCAGCTATATGAGAACTCCATTAGAGCATTTTGTAACGCAAACACTTCTGAAAGATTCAACCCTTCAAAAGACGTTTCAATCCCGGAGATTCACCTGCCAGATGGCACAACAAAAGGGATGATTGGAGGACCATCCCCATCAAAGCGCGATATATTAGTTTTTTTTGCAGGTGGACTTCACGGCCCTATAAGGCCAATACTATTACAGCATTGGGAGAATAAAGATAAGGATGTTCAAGTTCACCAGTACCTGCCAAAAGGTAAATCATACTACAAAATGATGAGAAAAAGCAAGTTCTGCATTTGCCCAAGCGGTTATGAAGTGGCTAGTCCAAGAATGGTGGAGGCACTCTATATGGGGTGTGTTCCAGTATTGATAAAAGATGGTTATGTCACACCTTTTGGCGATGTACTTAATTGGAAGTTATTTTCAGTTGAAATCGCGGTTAAGGATATTCCAAATTTAAAGAAGATACTGATGGGAATATCTGATAAACAGTATATAAGGATGCAGAGTAGGGGTAAGCAAGTTCGGAGACATTTTGAAGTTCATTTCCCACCCAAGAAGTTTGATGTTTTTCACATGATTCTTCATTCCATTTGGCTAAGAAGACTCAATATTCAAGTTCCACTAAAGTTATCATAAATTTATACTGTAAAGTTAGATTTTTATGTCAATGTGTATACTTTGCGCGGCAATTCTTGGTTAAGCTATGTTGAAAAGTTCCATTGAGTTGCAACTTGATGCGGGGGATACTTTCTTTCACTTGTAGTGTTTATCGACTTTCTGCCCCTTAGAGGATCTGCCTTTGTCTGTGTCCTGTTACTCACCCTGTGCAAAAGTTCTCACCTTCTTTTTTTTTGACAAATATGGCTTATAACCTTACAAATGAGTATCTGTTCTCAGAAATTCTAAGGGTGAGCGAGGATCGAACCCAGAGATCTGGGACGACAGAGGATAAGCTCTTAACCACTTGAGCTATCCAACCGTGCTCAAGTTCTCACTTTCTTATTCATACATTCTAGCCAATATTTTACAAATTCTAGAACCAGCTACATATAAGCACGCGGTTAAACATTCACACTGGTGTACTGCCATGAACATTGAGTTAAGTACCTTCTTCATAGTGAGGTGGAGAAGTTTAAGTCCAATTAGTTGCAAGGTGGAAGTGGTTCACCCAAAAGAAGGCCTTAAATCATTTTATCACCTTTGTCCTTAATTGATAAATTCAAATATACAATTTGTTTAAAACCGAAATCGATTCTATTACATTTTACCTAGGGATATCCGAATTGATAAATCAAATGTACAAGGTTATCACGGGTAAAAGCCAATAAATTGATGGTAAGAGCGAGAAAAGTCAATTCATTAGGGCTGAACATTCGGTCGGCTAGGTCCAAAACCGGACCAAACCGAATAGACCGAAAAACCGAATTACCATTTTTTCTTGGACCGAACCAAACCGAAATTGTAATATGGACCGGACCAAACCGAATATCGGTCCGGTTTTGTACTGAACCGACCGAATCTATACTATACTATATTAACCGGAATGGGGTATAATTTGTACTTTGGTTAACCCTCATTTTGGTTATTCCTTTCCATCACGATCGTCGGATATTCTTCATCAAATAATCAGAACCGTTATATTCAAATACTAAAAAAATAAACTACACAAATTTTCAGGTTCAAATTCCGTCAACAACAAATATTTATATTATTATTTATAAAGATACATATAAGTTATCAGGTTCAAATCTTACCAACAATGAATATTTACATTATTATTATGCATCAATCATATACTATTTATACTATTTGAACCTAAATTAAAATTATGCATAATGAAATAATCATTATTTAGTATTTAATTATTTATATAGAATTTTAATAAAATTATAAAAAACAGATTTGAAAATATCTAAATATTAATCAAGACCCGTGCGATGCACGGGTCGTAAGCTAGTTTTTTTTAAAAATAAAATTGTATTAAAATTTTAAATCATAAATTATAAAAATCTAAAATATAATTAAATTAAGTTGATATATAGAGTACTAAGAGTGTATAAATATAATTAAAAAATAAAAATTATGATTATAATTTTTTAGATATATGTAAAATACATATAATATAAAATTATAGTATATATAATTTGGTCTATTCAGTCCGTACCGAAATATTTTTTAAAAGAACTGGACCGAACCGAATTTTATTTCGATCTATTCGGTCTGGACCGAATAGACCGAATTTCTCAAAATTCAGGACCGAACATAACCGAACTAGCACGGTTCGGTTCGGTTTTCGGTTCCGGTTCGGTTTTGCTCAGCCCTAGATACCATAGAGAATATTCCTAAATAGAGGGTGTGTATCGACTCTCAAAAAATTTTAAATGTTCCGGAAAATATATAGATCAATAAATAAATGCAAAATTTAAAAGTTATATTAACTATTAATTTATATTTATAGTTCAGGCATCTAGACAAAATAGTTCCTATAATTTAGGAACGTTAGAATTAATTTGCCCAACAATTTAACCTCTGACATCAATCAATACTTCCTTCGTCATGTCAAGTGTCAACGTGAACGGAGGGAGTATTAAATATAAAATTCAAATTTAATTAATAGGAACGATAATCTCATTCTAAATTTATCAACCGGAGTTAGGATCTCATATCTCCTCTTATAATTTCCGATGTATTATAGAGTAATATTATAAAAAATTGGTAATCGGAAGAAATCGGTCGGGATAACAATTTAGGACTAATCAGTGGAAAAATCGGATGTATAAATTAATATATGTTTATTATAGTACATAATTGATATTTATTTTCATTTAATCAAAATTATATTTTATATCAAATAATTTATTTTCACTATACCGATAAGAAGAATATAATGATTAATCAAATTTCAGAAATTGAATTATTGACATATCTTACAGAGAACTAATAGGAGATTTTTTAGAACTTGCAGCTGAGTCTAGACTAATAAGGCGCCGTTGCTTGTACTAGTAAATTACTAGTTTTACAGTTTATGAGGTCCTGAAATAAAGGATGTGGAGAACGATTGATGCAATGGTTTCTGTTAATCATTACTAATGATTAATTAGTAAATTTTCTTTCAAATGGTATTTATTTCTCCATAAATATCTCAGCAAGTGTAAAATATTCTCCATTAAGAACTGGACTTCGTACCATACGATTGCATGGCAGTACATGTTGACTGATTATTTTTGGTGCAATATGATTGATTGATTATGCTTTGGAATGAGATTTGTTTAGTTTCTACTTTCAAGACAATTTTAATTTGATGAGAGATTTTTTCAATTTTTTCTAAAGTTTCAGATACCGGCTTTGAAGGATTAATCTTTTCGACTTGAATTAAATAGTTTCTTATTAGAAAAAAAACTTTTAGTCTAGAAAAGTCATTTTAGGAAATTGGCTTTAAGAAAATTTATGATAAGACCAACTTCAAGAGGGGTCTAAAGATCCAATCCAAATTTGGATCGATTTCGGTCCAAATTTACCCAACAGTGACATAAATCTCGGTCCAAATTTGGACCGATGAATAGTGCCGGCCTAATCGGTCCAAATTTGGACCGAGATTAAAATAATAGTTTTAATGTATTTCTTTTACTTTATTATATAAAGTTTTGATTTCGGGTATTTATAAATGTAATTAACCGATATTAAGATATTATTATTGTTTATTTAAATAATAATTTAAATTAAAAAATAATTAAACGTAATTAAATAAATATCATTGCATTTCTTGAATTCAAATTACGAATATATTCAAACATTAAAATAAAGATTATAACACATAAAACTTAATTTGAAACACAACATAAATGAAAATGCGATGAGAACTAAATTATTAATTTAGTCCGACAAATTAAATCGACTTCCTCCGAGATAGTCAAAATATTGTTTGTAACTATTTAGGTTGTTTTGAGATCATTGACCTTCATATTCAGATCCTCGACTTTGAGATGAAGAACGTTTGTGGGAAGAATATACTAATTCTGAGAATTAGTATTAGTTAACGATGTTTTAAGATTTAATTAATATTTGTACTTTTCTTATTTGAATGTAATGTTTTATTAACGATTTTATTATAAAAATTATAACTAAATGTGTTTACTATTTTTCATATATATTTGAAGTTTAATTAGAATTCTATTATTCATTTATTAACAATTTTAAAATAAAACAAGTAATTAATAATAAGAATAATAAAATATAAAGATAATATCTTACATCATACAAAAATAATATATTTATTATTATAAGACCTTAAAATAATTAAATAAACATTTTGAGATTTGGACCGAAATTTAGACCAAACTGTTGGAGTTGGAGAGGCGTTCGGTCCAAATTTGGACCGAGGTTCGGTTCAAATTTGGATCAAACTCTTGGAGTTGCCCTAACGGAATTCGAACTTCCGAATTCTTGAAAAGTAGGAGTAGTTAGATAGAGAATATTATCCGATATAAATATGAAAAATGCTAGATTTTTAAATATCAATTCATAAATTATAGTCGTTATCATTTTATTAGATATTTACTTATAATAAAATGAAATTCTTGTGTATGAATATAAAATTTACGAATAAAAGAATAACACATGTCATGTTTATAAATTTTTTCTAATTTTTTTAATTACATATAAAAATATAACAATTATCATTTATTTAATAATACACATCTTACGTTACTTGCTTATATGGTTCATGGCTATCAACAATTAATTTTTTTATTATAATTTAATATAGATATATAAAGAGGTCATAATGGATCCAATTAAATCTTGAATATTTGGGGCGTTTTAAAAAGAAAGAATGTAAAAAACTGATATAATTTTGATAAAAAGTAACAAAAATAATAATTGTTGTAAGTAATCTTTAATTTTAACAATTGAGAATTTGTAATAACTAATAACTAATTATCAAATGGGTATTTCATCGTGTATAAATAACCATCTACAAATATATTTCGCAATGGGAAATATTAGGTTACCCAATTTTTTTCCCCAAAAATTTCCCAATACTGATATGTCAGATAATAAATAAATCCACAAATTATAGCATATCATCATGTGTTTGTCACGTCACTCTGCTCTTGTTTTCGGGAATATTGAAATTATATGGGATTTGTAAAAGGGGGAATTATTGGGAGACATATAATTAAGGAAAATTACATGATCATGCAGATCCAGTTTCAATTTAAGGGGCTTAATTGTCGGGGAGTAACGTTGTAATTTATTTATTCCATAATTTTTATTAGAACTCAAGAGGCTTATTACTCCTATATATATACGAAAGCGTAACAAGAATGTTATACAATATCAGTTTCGGACAGAGCAACAGCATCCATGGGCACAACAGGACTGGTTGCGTATCTACTGCTAGCTTTCTCTGTTGCTGTTGTTTCTGTCTTGTTTATTCCAACACCAACTAATCACCTCCTTGCTCTCAATGGCTCTCAGATTAAAGTTTGGCCTGTGAGTCACGAAGTCATAACTTACGTTTGTCAGCGACCAGGACCCTGCTTGTCACGTATTGATGTTGCATTAATTAAATAGGCTGTTGACTAATTTATTATCTGTGCAGGACTTGGAGTTGAATTGGAAGGTTATGGTGGCGACGGTGATCGGATTTTTGGGCTCCGGATTAGGGACAGTTGGTGGGGTTGGCGGTGGAGGCATTTTTGTTCCCATGCTTACTTTGATTGTTGGATTTGATACCAAGTCTGCTGCTGCTCTTTCCAAGTGTATGTCAAATTTAACAGACTTAAAGAGTACATTTATTTTTTTGTTTTCATAAGTTGAATATATTGAAGTAACTTGTTATTAATGTCTGACATCATAACACCCGGGGAAGGATCTAGTTAGTTAGGGGGCGGGGATACAGAATTTTACGTTTTTTCATCATTAATTGCCAAAAATATGAAAGTGCCCCCTACAATTCAAAAATACTAGGGTATATTCACAAAATATAATCGATGTCCCTCGGGAAATTAATTCCTGGATCGGCTCTGATAGCACCTAACTGCAGCATTATTGAAGAAATTTATAAAAATACATACTTATTTGTTTTATGTATGATTAAGGTCGAGGTTTGTGATGTGATGTGCAGGTATGATTATGGGCGCATCAGCCGCTTCAGTTTGGTACAACTTAAACGTGCGCCATCCCTGTAGAGAAGTGCCCATCATAGACTATGATTTGGCCCTTCTCTTCCAGCCTATGCTCATGCTAGGCATTACCTTTGGCGTCTCTCTCAGCGTTGTCTTCCCTTACTGGCTCATCACTATACTAATCATCGTTCTCTTTTTGGGTAATTGCCTCTTTTCTCGTAAAAAAAGAAGAAATTTATGCTAGTTATCATGTTAACCATTTGATCACGAGAATGTTGACGTCTACTTAGTTTTATGCGCACTAGTAAATTGTTTGCTTTTCGAGGTTCTCAATCAGTTGTAACAATCGCGGTGTTAATTTGTTAATCTATTTTTGTTATTGTGAAAAGGGACATCATCAAGGTCATTCTTGAAGGCAACTGAGCTGTGGAAGGCAGAGACTCTTTTGAAGGTTAGTTTCTCATGCTCCTTTTGATTATATGGTTTCCCATTATTTTTATTCTGTTAGTTGTGGCTGATAATGTACTATCCGGAGATCGCAGCTTGACTTTGTTAAACCTGCAGGGGTTAAATTTCTGAAAATATTATAGTGCTAGTTAACTACCCTTTAAATGTATATTTTTAAATTAAGTGGCCTCCTTACCATTTCCTTTCTTGTTCGCCTTTTGTGGCAATTGCAGAAAGAAATGAGAAAGCCACAAGGGACGACTAATTCTCGTGTCGAACGTAAGAAAATTATCAATCCAATATCTGAAACTGAATACTGGTATATTGCTTTAATGATTTTTTTTTGTTTCAGTTTTAATTGAAACAGTATATGAGCCATTGATTGAAAAAGAGGAGAAAACAGCACTGGTGAGTGTGAACTAACTTTGCTGCAAATTCTTTTAGTTCCTCCACAATAATTATACTTACTTGATCTGCTACAAATTTCAGCAAGTCATCGTGTTCAACCTAAAGTGGAAGAGAATTCTGGCCCTGCTAGTTCTGTGGGTTTCCTTCCTACTTCTTCAGATCATCAAGGCAAGGGATATAATCTCGACTTCATAATTAATGCTTCATTACTAAATGGTCTAAAAATGTTTAATTTTTGAATTTAATCAATAAATATGTACATCGGCATTGAGATTGTAAAATGTCTTTACTCATTAAGATACATCAACATTATAGATTGATCGATGTCAAGAAGGAAGAGTTAACTGAAAGAGTGCACAAAACTCGATTTGCATCTATGTTTGACATGCTGAATCTTTGTCAAGCACAATACTTTTTGTCTGCATTTATTTATTGTTGCAACCTATTAAGTTGTCCAATATGGCTTTGCAGAATGGTTTAGTTGTTTGTAGCACATGGTTCTGGGTGCTCAACTTGTTACAGGTATGTGCAAGTTACTATATAATTTGTATATGATTCTTACACTGTTATATTAATATTATTGAGGAGGCTATACTTTCTTATTGCAGGTACCATTTGCATTTGGAGTATTTAGTTATGAATGTCGTAAACTTTACAGAGAAAGCCGCGATAGGAAGAATGCAGGGAATTCAGAATCAGTATGTGAGGCTGCAATAGAATGGAGTGCACCAAACCTTGCATTCTGTGCATTATGTGGCATGCTGGGAGGCACTGTAGGGGGTCTCCTTGGTTCTGGTGGTGGATTTATTCTTGGTCCTCTTTTACTCGAGATTGGTGTCATCCCCGAGGTATGTTCATCATGTCCCAAAATACAAATTTTTGTTTCTCAATCCAAATTTTAGTCACAAGTTCTAATTTCTTGTTAACACTAGTAAGCTACGGCTAGTTAGATTTCCCACGACACTTCTCTTAACTGCTTGCATAATTCACGTAGAATCTGAATGGCTCTGTACTACTTTATAAACCACGAGTATTGCTTACATCTGCACTCTAAATTAAAACTGGAAGCTGTGAATGTCTCACTTGTTTCTGTCAGGTGGCTAGTGCGACAGCAACATTTGTGATGATGTTCTCTTCATCCTTGTCTGTGGTGGAGTTCTACCTACTTAAAAGATTTCCTATTCCTTACGGTATTCCTTAAGCCCATGTTTGGTTGGAAGAAAGGGGAGGGGAGGGTTTCTACAATAAAAAATGTGTTTGGTTCATATTTTTAGAGGGGAGGGGAGAGAAATGAAGGGGCCTAAAATCCCTTATGGGTTTTATTTTGTTTCCTCCCAATTTGGGGTTTTTTGGAGGGGAGAAATTTTATTGACAAAAATAACCTTACATCTTCTTAACACTTACATATATCCTAAAGGACTTATATGTAATTTTAATCATAAACCCCTCCCTTCCCCTCCTGTATCAAACATAAAAACGAGTTAATTCCCCTCCCCTCCCTTCATTCAACCAAATAGAATTAATATTATATCTTTTCCCTCCCCTCCCCTCTATTAAAATTCCTCCCCTTCCCTCCCCTCCGTTGAACCAAACACAGCGTAACTGAGATCATCTGTGTCATCATATTTTGTTCTTCGTTTTTATGTCATTTGCTCTGAAATATATATTTGTTTGATATGCTTATTACTGCAACCTGTAACTTCCATAAAATGATTATAAGATCCATCTCGCTATAACTTTGTGACTAACTCGGATCGCATACTGCAGCTCTGTACCTCATGTCTGTATCCATCTTGGCTGGCTTCTGGGGACAATTCTTTGTAAGGAAAGTCATAGCAGTTTTGAAGAGGGCATCAATCATTGTGTTTATCCTCTCTGCTGTTATATTTGCTAGTGCTCTAACTATGGGTACCTCCGTTGCCATTTTCGATATGAAGTTCATTAAAAATTTAAGGAACTTTTAGTTGCATTGTAGATGGACAGATAATCCAGGGTTTTACTGACCAAGTTCGTTAATCTTTCGCAGGAGTCATTGGTATTGAAAAGAGTATTGAGATGATACAGGACCACAAGTTCATGGGCTTCTTAGAGTTCTGCACTAGTCAATAATGTCAGTTTACGTGGATCTAAGATGCAAAAGATGTATAGCTCAAGAACATAAGAATCATTTTGGGACATTGATTTATCTATACAAGATAGTAGTGGTAGTGAAGGGAGTTTGTCAATTAGGCATTGACAATAAATGAAGGTTTTATACCATATATTTTGATATTTTCTAGTTAATTTTTGAGTAAATACGGAGGTATTGCTAATTTTTACACCTTTTTTTTAAATATTGGTTGGATTTTTAAATTAACAAAATGATGACTGAATTTCATTCCCGCCATTTTCCCGTTAATTCTTCGTCGTTCACTAATATATTTAAAGTATAAATTACCAATATTTTAAAAAATGTAGCCACTATTTTGAAAATAAATGTAAATTATAGTCATTATTCTATAATTTATACTTTAAATATATTAATTAAGGGCGAAAATTTAAGGGAAAGTTAACAACAACCATTCTTTTAAAAAAAATTAAGGAAAGTTGGCGACAATTTCGAAAAATTTAAAATTTGGCTATTATTTTGAAAAACCGTGTAAAATACGGCCACCACTTTGTAGTTTATTCTAATTTTTATTTGATATATTTGACAATGAAAAACTTAGTTATTTATTCAATTTTCATGGTGCTTTTGCCCTTTTACAATTTTTATTTTTCAAAATAATAAAATTTATTCAATTTATAATTAATAATCAAGTTATAAATGTACAAGGTGAACGGGCAACTCGTTGAATTGTAAGATCTAGTCGTCGAAATACGTATAGCCTGTTATCATTATATTCTTGTTCATGACCTTTTGTATTCTTCTTAGAAATTCAACCGTATGAGAAACAAAAAACCTAAGTGTATCAAAAATAAAGAGTAGTGCTCAGTACATAGAATTGTATTGTGTACAATATATTTATACATAATAACATTTCAATCGATTTGAGATGTTTTAATTGAGATTGTTGATGTGAATACACTTAAAACATAGCACATGTTATTTTACATAAAATTTTGTATTCAATTAAAGTAAATAGTGTAAAATTGAACTAGATGCAGAATAATTACGAAGATAATTTTTTCAAACTAATACAAGCATGCTAATTCTTGAAAATATCTTGTCCATAATGGCCTATAGAGTCTAAGTTGTTAAATTAAAAAGAATAAAAAAACATTTATAAAAATGGCTTCAAAACTAATTATACCAATAAAATAGTAACTAAACCAATAAAAGGTCAAACAAATCGGATTGATCGGACTGAACCGAAAATCCGATTTTTTCAAAATTACGTACCGAGGACCGGACCGACTCTATTCGGTTTTGATACCGGACCGGAAAACCCCCGATTAGACCTGGACCGGACCGGACCGGTTTATTTAATATTTATATAAAAATTTAATTTTTATAATTTATTTTTATATTTTCTTTCAAATTTATTTATATAAAAAAGTTTTGTTACTTCGTACGACTTAAGAATAAATACATATCTTATTATTTTAAAAGTAAATATTAATTTTAATGTATATGAATAGCAATGTTTTATCACATGAAGTGCGAAATACATTAATTTAGAGTGTAGCGTCGATCTATTTTATTACATTAATTTATCACCTATTAATTTGGATCATTAAAATATGATATGTGTTAATGTTAAATATTTATATATGATATTTCAAGACATAAGACTAAGATAAAATAATTATATACATGAATTCAGGTCTAGACCGTATTTTTTTCATATTTTGGACCAGACCAGACCAGACCGAAAATCAAAAATTTTCAATTTTAAGTACTGGGGACCGAACAGACCGTATTTTTTCATATTTTGGACCAGACCGGAACGAAAATTAAAAATTTTCAATTTTAAGTACTGGGGACCGGACTGACAGGTCTTGGACCTGTAGACCCGGTTCAGGTTTCTGGTCCACACTGAAATTGCGTGCGGTCCTATAAATGTGACGTATTTTTGTTCCAAGATTTTGATTACTTGCAGGAAGTTGGGGCTTTATCAGCCCAATACCTTCTTGTATTTAAAGAAAACATTGGGCTAGTTTAAAAAATTAACTGGGCTGACTTGTTATCCAGACGAAATGCAAAGCCCATATAAACTAGTTTAAGCATAGCAAAGAGCCCAAACTTAATCAATCCATTTCTGGGGCAGTTTAGGGTTTCAGCAGCAAGATCAGAGCCCGCCAGCTACAACTCCTGTACTAATGTTCTTAAGTACGTCATTTTCTACCATGTCTCTTTTCCAGTGTTCTAAAAATCCCCGATTCAACCGATTAATCCCCGATTAATCCTTCATAAAATATCCGACCGATTCGATCTTTGAAATCCGATTAATTATTACGAATTTTTCTTTATAGGAGTATATATAAATATTTTTTAAAATTAAAATATTATATTAATTTAAATATGAATAAGTATAGAAATTATGATAAAATAAATATATATTTGTTAATAAATAAATAATATAATGATAATAATATACTAAATATAATTTAACATTATAATACATCCGATTTTTACTCCGATTAATCCTTCTGATTAATCCCCGATTTTCAATTAATCCTAAATCGGTAGCTCGACCGATCTTCACCGATTCCCGATTTTTACAACACTGCTCTTTTCTTATACTCTCTCGATGACGGGTTCGGTACGCATTTTAAAATTCCACTAAAACATAATTTTGTAAATAGTTTTTAAATTTTTTTATTCTGAATAAAATTTGTTGTTTAAAGTTTAATTAGAAAAAAATTTAAAAATAAGGTATGGACGTATAACACCTTAAAATGCATGCCAGAAAAATTGTTTAATTAGAAAAAAATGAAGTGACATGATCGCAGAAATGGAACCTAGACCCAAGTCAAATTGTTTACTGTAATAAACATACTGAAAATTAATAATAAACTATTAAACTAATAAATTGTTAAATAATAATAATGTTGTTTTAAAATTCAGTGGGAAGCATAAGTTATTCCTAAACTATTGTTTGATTAATTTTAAGAGAAATCCTATGTTTCCGAAAAGCGTTTAAAAAATCATTCTTGTTAAAATATTTGAATAAATATAAAGTGATTGTCAAATCATATTGAGGAAGTCTCTCAAATCTTACTAAGGAAAACTTGCACAGCTTCTTAAGAAAGAAACTTAATCAGGAAGACTCGTAAAGTTTATCGAGGAAGACTTGTAAAGCTTATCGAGGAAGTTTTGTAATACTTAATGAAGAAGATTTGAATATCTTACTTAGTAAGACTTGTAAACCAGCTACTATAAATAACTCATTTAGCTAATGAAATGAGATATAACTTTCTCTACATATCTTCTATTCTCCTATACTTTCTCCACATTAAACATAACTAATATTTTCATTCAAGATTTATAACACGTTATCAGCACGAGTCTCTGCCAACTGAAGCTTTATTCTCGAAAAAGCTACGACTTATTCTGACCCACGAGTCTCTATCAACTAAAACTATTTCATAAAAGAGGTACAATTTTTTTTTACTCATTTTATTCTAATTATTATTACATATTTATTTATATTAATGATTGAAATCTATAAAGATGGATATGCCGTCAAATAATATTATAAAGATGGCTTTTCCGTCAAGTAATACTACTATAAATATGGCGCTGTCGTCAAGTAATAATAAAAAATTTCTTGGCCGGCTATGCCGTCATAACTTTTGTATAAAGTTATTATTTCAACTTGTCTGTTTAAATATTATGTGACATATTATATCTTATTTAAAATCTATTCAGAATGGTGAATCTTGCAAAATTAGAGTTTGTTGTCTTGGATATTTCGGGGAATACTTATTTATCATGGTTCCTTGATGCAGAATTACACCTTAGAGCTAATGGCCTAAAAGATACTATTGACCAAGAAAAAATCCCAACTGTTGAACAAAATGCAAAAGCAATTATCTTTCTTAGGCATCACATCCACGAAGATCTAAAATCTGAATACCTCACTATCAAAAATCCACTCACCCTTTGAAATAATCTCAAGGATAGAATTGATCACCGAAAACTTGTTCACTTGCCATCCGCCCGATATGACTGGATTAATTTGAGGTTACAGGATTTCAAATCTGTAGCTGAATATAATTCTGCTCTTTTCAAGATAAGCTCAAAATTAATTTTATGTGGTCAAAATATTATTGATGCTGAAATGATTTAAAAGACCCTCTCAATCTTTCACCCCAACACTATGATCCTGGCTCAACAATATAAGGAGCGGAATTTTCAGAAATATGGCGAGCTGATATCTCTCCTTCTTGTGGCTGAAAAGAATAATGAGTTGCTACTGAAAAGTTATCAGATATGTCCCACAGGCTCTGCCCAGTTACCTGAAGTACACGTCATTCCTGGAGAATGAACGTGGGAAAGGGCATAGAGGAGAACGGGGTTATGGACGAAACCGTGGACGTGGAAATTTCCGCGGTCAGTTTTGCAATCAATATTATTCCGGCCACCTGAAGTGGCAACGTGATGGTTACAACTCTGACCACCAGAAATGACAACGTGAAGTGCCAAATAAAAGAAAGGCACTCCAAGAAGGAGAGAACCGAGGCATCTGTCATAGGTGCGGATCTGAGGGGCACTGGCAACGTACTTGTCGAACTTGTTGACCTCTACGAATCATCCAAAAGGAATAATGGAAAAATATTAGAAACCAACTTCGCTAATTATAATCTAGTTAATGAACTAATCAATAAGGCCTCAAATGAAATAGACACTGGTGCTAATCTTTATTATGGTTTAGACGACTAGACTTCATATGTATTGTCTTGCTTTACTTATTTCCTTTGTATTTTACTTATTTCCATTATGTACTCATTTTATGTACTTGTTTCATGTTGTTGTTCTATGTACTCGGTGTGTTTTTAATAAAGATATTTTTCGTTTGTATATGTATAGAGATGGAAGATATATGCATTGTTGACTGTGCAACCACACACACTATTTTATAGAGTCAAAAATACTTCTCACAATTGACTAAAACCAACTCACATGTCTGGACGGTATCGGGTACATCAAATATAATAGAAGGCTTTGGACAAGCTAGTTTTCTTTTACCAAATAAGACACACATACACATACAAGAGGCTCTATATTCTAGCAAGTCAAGTAGAAACCTACTGAGTTTTAAAGATATCTTTCTTAATGGGTTTCACGTTGAAACTACTAATGAGAATGAAAAAGAATACCTTCTCATCACCTCAAACACCGTTGACGATAAAAGGGTCTTAGAAAAATTCCACTCGGTTTCTTTAGGATTATATGTTACGAGTATACGAGTTCTTGAATCTCATAGTGTCAACATCCCCAAAGTCATAGACCCAAAACTACTTTCCCTTTGGCACAAAAGACTCGGTCATCCAGGAGTATCTATGATGCGTCTTATCGCTGAAAATTCTGTGGGACATCCTCTTAAAACTCAAAAGATAATATCCCAAGATGAACTTCATTGTTCAACATGTTCCTTAGGAAAACTAATTGTCCGACCATCCCCAGTTAAGCTTCAAACTGAGTCCCTGAAATTTTTAGAAAAAATTCAAGGTGACATTTGTGGTCCTATTCATTGATCTTCTGGCCCATTTAGGTACTTTATGGTTTTAATTGATGCGTCAACTCGATGGTCTCATGTATGTCTACTTACAACCCGAAATACAGCCTTTGCCAAATTACTTGCCCAAATAATTAAACTCCGAGCTCAATTTCCTGACCATCCCATTAAATCAATCCGACTAGATAATGCTGTTGAATTTACATCTGCAACTTTTAATGATTATTGTATGTCAGTAGGAATCTTAGCAGAATCCTTAATTAAAAAACTTCAACTTATTGCCCGTCCCTTACTCCTAAGAGCAAAGTTACCTATATTTGTTTGGGGTCATACAATACTTCATGCTGCAAATATAATTAGAATAAGGCCTTCTGCTTACCACAAACAATCCCCTCAAGAATTGATTCTTGGTCAAGTACCTAATATATCTCATTTAAAAGTATTTGGTTGTGTTGTGTATGTTCCTATATCACCACCTCAAAGAACTAAAATGGGACCTCAAAGAAGAATTGGTATATATGTTGGTTTTGATTCTCCATCTATTATAAGGTATCTGGAACCATTAACTGGTGATGTTTTTACTGCTCGGTATGCTGATTTCCGTTTTGATGAATCTATGTTCCCTACATTAGGGGGAGATAAAATTTTGCATAAATTAAGTTCAGAATTATCATGGAATGCCTCAGGATTAAATGCTATTGATCCGCGTACTAAATAATGTGAATCTGAGGTTCAAAGAATTATACATATGCAAAATATTGTTAATCAAATGCCAAATACATTTAATGATTCTAGAAATATTGTGAAATCATATATACCAGTTGTTAATGCTCCGGCCATGATTGAAATCCCTGGCAATAAATCAATTTCAGCGGAATTGATTGGTGATTCAAAGCCACGCCAAAAGCGTGGTATACCTATTGGTGCAAAAGATATTGTACCACGAAAACAGAAATTGATTGGAATTGCCCCAGAAGTGGTAAAAGTTTCAGAAAATACCCCAGAAGTGGTATTGCCTCCTGAAGAGGTTCAAGCCCCTGAAGTGGCTGTAACAAAACTCCCAGTCGTGGAATTGCCTCCAGAAGAGAATGTTACCCCAGAAGTGGCTCATGCCCCAAAAGTGGCAAATGCTTCCACATAAGCAAAGGTATCTGAAAACTATGAGATCTCAATGAATTATGTCCATAACGCGAAATTACTGGATCGTGGGAGTATTGAGGTTGATGATGTATATGCTTTTTCCGTGGCATCTGATATAATTATGAACTCCGATCCTGACCCACAAAGTGTGGAAGAGTGTCGACACTGAGATGATTGGCCAAAATGGAAAATTGCGATTCAAGAAGAATTGCAATCCTTGCGCAAGAGAAATGTATTTGGACTTTGTTAGATATATTTGATAATGTCATGTGTAATATGATTTGTGTTTAGTTTTTCAGATCTTACCTAACAGGACAAATCAATACTTAACTGGAAATCAGCACTTATACTGAAGACAGAACTTAAGATATCAGAACTTTAGTTATTAGAAGATATTTATTAGGAGATAATATCAGGACTTAAGATGACTTTCAGATAAGGTAGACGACTGATTGAAAGGAAAGAAGATCGAGACTAAGACATAAATAATTATGCATGAAGAAAGAATTCTATGAAGAATAGAATACTTGGAAGAAAAGATAACTAGTTGATATATTTTAGGAAGCAGAATTATATTCCATATCAATTAGAATTTATCTTGTAACTGTGTAGTATATAAACACAGGCATAGGGTTTACACTATAAGTGTTATCATTATCGAAGTTATTATTCTTTGTAACCCTAACAACTCTCGTGATAATTTGTTCATCACTGAGAGAGGACAGTTCCATATTGTAACAGAGTTTATTGTGTTGAATAAAATCTGTTTTCTGTTACTTGAGTTCTTATATTTGATTTGATTGTGCTAAACACTGTATTCAACCCCCTTCTACAGTGTGTGTGACCTAATAAGTGGTATCAGAGCAATCTGTTAACACACAAACAGTTTAAGATCAAAAAACAATCATGTCTGAAGAAGAAACTCCAACCAAGCCCACCAAAACTGAAGAACCTCCAAAAACCATAACCCATAGTCGATATGAGACTATAAGAGTTCCCATGTTGAAACCTTCTGAGTATTCCATATGGAAAGTGAAGATGGCTATGTTTCTGGAAGCTACAGATCCAGAATATCTCGACAGGATTAATGAAGGACCACATATGCCAACCAAACTCTCTGTGGAAGTTGCAGGTCAGCCATCAAAGTCTGTACCAAAGGAGAAAAGTGATTACACTGCTGAAGATATCTCATCGATTGTGAAGGATGCAAAGGTAAGACACTTGCTGCATAGTGCCATTGATAATGTCATGTCAAACAGGGTAATTCAATGCAAGACTGTAAAAGAGATATGGGATGCTTTGGAAACAAGGTGTCAGAGAACTGATTCAATCAAGAAGAACAGGAAGACTATACTCACTCAAGAGTATGAGCACTTTGACTCAAAGCCTGATGAGTCATTAACTGATTTATATGATAGATTTGTCAAACTCTTGAATGATTTGTCACTAGCTGACAAAGAGTATGATATTGAAGATTCAAATCTTAAATTCTTGTTAGCTCTTCCTGAAAGATGGGATTTAAAGGCCACAATAATAGGAGACAACTATAATCTTGATGAAACAACTCTTGATGAAATTTATGGGATGCTCAAGACTCATGAACTTGAGATGGAACAAAGAGGCAAGAGGAATGGAAGAAAGTCAAGGACAATTGCTTTTGTGGCTGAGGAGGAAAGTCCCAAAGTTGATGCCTCAAAGAAAGGCAAGGGCAAGGATCTCATTACAAAGTCTGATACCGAGTCATCAAGTTCTGATAGTGATGATGACTCAGAAACTGAAAGCATACCCGAGATGGACCCTGATGAGGAGATGATGAAGCTGTGTGCTCTTATGGTGAAAGAAATTACAAAGATTGCATACAGGAAATTCAGGAGAGGAAAGAAGTTTTCCAGGAAAGGTGCAAGTTCTGATAAGAAAGGTTTCAGAAAATCTGAAGGCAAAGGAGGAAAGTCTGACAGAGGAGATTACTCAAATGTTAAATGCTACAACTATGGTGAGAAAGGCCACATATCTCCTGATTGCAGAAAAGGGAAGAGTGACAAAGGCAAGGCTCTTGTCACAAAGAAGAAAAGCTGGTCAGATGCTTCAGATTCTGAGGATGAGGAAAACTATGCCTTAATGGCAAATACTGATAGCAGTTCTGAAACTGCTGACTTAAAGCTACCTCAAACTACTTATGCCTTTCATACTGATGATATTACTGAGTTGAGAAGATATCTTAAAACCATGTTCATTATCTATAAAGATCAAACTTTAACATGTGAAAGATTAACTTCTGAAAATCTTGCTTATAAAAAGAGGAATGATTATTTAGAAAAAGAGTTAGTCATGTTCCATCAAACTCAGAAAGATAGAGATGATACCTTTTATGTTAGGGATGAAGTGCTAAAAATGAATGAATCTCTAAAAATTGAGTTAGAAAAGGAAAGAGAGATTATTAGGACTTAGACTAACTCTGGTAGAACAACTCAGGATATTCTTAGTAGTGGAAACTGGAAAGAGGGCTTAGGTTATGGAGATGATAAGAACAGTAAGGGAACTGTAGAAACTGAGCCTATAGTTGTTAAACAAAAACCAAAGGTAAATCCTGTTAAGTTTGTAATTGTAAAGTCTGATATTGAGAAATCAGAAGTTAAGGAGAAAGTACCTTCTGGCAAACCTAAACAGGATAAGCCAACTGAAGTTAACATATGCTTAATGACAAAGAAGCAGCTTAAACATAAGCTGAAAGATGTTAAGAATGTAAACAAGGTAAAACCACCTAGGAAAAATAGGAATAGAAAGGAAGGTGTGAATAAAAGTAACAATTATAAGTTTGTTCCTAATGCTCCTAGAAAAACATGTCATAACTGTGGAAATTCTAACCATCTAGCTTCTTTTTGCAGGAAGAATAAGAATATAAACTCCTTATTTTCAAATCAGGAGTTAAGAGTCAGTCTGTTAGATATAAGCCACAAAATCCTTGTTTTCATTGTGGTATTTTATGGCATTCCATTTATACTTGTAATGAATATCATAGTTTGTACTATGATTACTATCAAATAAAACCTTCTATAAAGAAAGTTAGCATTATTCCTTCTAGTGTAAGTTCTGACGCAAAGTCTGATATTGCAAATTCTGATAAGAAAAATATTAACATAAACTTGATGCTAAATCCGCTGAAAATGTTAACAAACTTAAAAAGGCCAAAGGATCCAAGAAAGTCTGGGTCCTTAAAACTAATCATTAGTGGTCTTTGTGATTGCAGGGCAACAGGAAAAACATCCTAGTTCTGGACAGTGGATGTTCAGGACATATGACTGGTAATAAAGCCCTGCTATCAGATTTTGTGGAGAAAGCTGGCCCAGGTGTTTCTTATGGAGATGGAAACAGTGGAAAAACTCTGGGATATGGCAATATCAATCTTGGGAATGTCATCATTGAAAAAGTAGCTCTGGTCTCAGGACTTAAACACAATCTGCTGAGTGTGAGTCAAATCTGTGACAAAGGTTATCATGTGGATTTCTTTGAAGAACACTGTGAAGTTGCAAGCAAATCTAAAGGCAAAGTTGTTCTGAAAGGATACAGGCATGGTAACAATTATGAAGCCAAGCTTTCAACAAGTACTGATGGTTCTGCAATCTGTCTGTTGAGTAGAGCATCAATTGAAGAAAGCTGGGATTGGCACAAGAAATTCTCTCATTTAAACTTTAACAATATAAATGAACTAGTCAAGAAAGATCTTGTGAGAGGACTGCCAAAATCAGTATTTTCTCCTGATTGCCTTTGTGATTTATGTCAGAAGGCAAAACAAAGAAAATCTTCATTCAAGAGCAAGACTGAATCATCAATTCTTGAGCCTTATCACCTAGTACATGTTGATCTATTTGGTCCAATGAATGTCATGTCTATTGCAAAGAAGAAATATGCTATGGTCATAGTGGATGAGTTTACCAGATACACATGGGTGTATTTCTTGCACACAAAAGTGAAACTGCATCTATCTTGATTGATCATGTCAAGCAACTGGATAAATTGGTCAAAGATTCTGTGAAGATCATAAGAAGTGATAATGGCACTGAGTTCAAGAATTTGATCATGGAAGAGTTCTATAAAAACCATGGAATAAAGCAGGATTTTTCTGCTCCTGGAACTCCACAGCAAAATGGAGTTGTTGAAAGAAAGAATAGAACTCTTATTGAAGCTGCACGCACTATGCTTGATGAAGCAAAGTTGCTAACCTACTTTTGGACTGAAGCTGTGCAGACTGCTTGTTTTACTCAGAATGCAACACTTATCAACAAGCATGGAAAAACACCATATGAGATGGTGAAGAAAAAGAAGCCAAATCTGAAGTATTTTCATGTATTTGGATGCAAGTGTTTTGTTCTTAAGACTCATCCCGAACAGCTATCCAAATTTGATCTAAAAGCTGATGAAGGAATTTTTGTTGGATATCCACTTTCCACAAAAGCCTTCAGAGTCTACAATTTAAGAACAAGGGTTATCATGGAATCTATCAATGTCTCTTTTGATGATAAGAAGATTACCGGACTTGAAGATTTCAATGATCATGATCAGCTGAGATTTGAAAATGAAGTTTTAAATTATGATTCTGTAACTCCTGACAGCCTAAATCCTGATACTGTAAACTCTGATGGATTAAAATCTGATGTTATTAAAACTGTGGTGACTTCACCAATGGAAGATGCACCTATGCAGGGGGAGCATACTGAAGACCCAACCACATCTCAAGAAGCATCAGAATCTACAACAGGCTCTTTAAGTTCTGATTCGTCAAGTTCTGATAATTCTGGAAACTCATGTTCTGATATTTCTGGAAACTCAAATTCTGAAGGATCCAACTCAGAGAGCATAATTTCAGGGGGAGCATCGGAAAATGTTGATGGAGACAGCATGGATAATGGGGGAGCATCCAGTTCTAGAGAGAACCTTCCATCTGCAAGGAAGTGGACTAAAGCACATATACCTGATTTAATTATTGGAAATCCCGAGGCAGGTGTCAGAACTAGAACAACTACATCAAATGAATGTCTCTATCATTCTTTTCTATCTCAGACTGAACCAAAGAAAGTGGAAGAAGCTCTTCAAGATGCTGATTGGGTGCAAGCAATGCAAGAAGAGTTAAATGAATTTGAAAGAAATAAAGTCTGGACCTTAGTGCCAAGACCAAAGAATAGGTCTGTTGTTGGTAAAAAGTGGGTGTTCAGAAACAAAACTGACAGTGATGACATAATTACAAGGAACAAAGCAAGGCTGGTTGCAAAAGGATACTCTCAACATGAGGGAATTGATTGTGATGAAACATTTGCACCAGTTGCTAGATTGGAAGCCATAAGGATATTTCTGGCTTATGCTGCTCACAAGAAGTTTACAGTCTTTCAAATGGATGTGAAAAGTGCTTTTCTTAATGGAGAATTGGAAGAGGAAGTACATGTTGAACAACCTCCAGGCTTTGTAGACTCCAAATTTCCAAATCATGTCTACAGGATTGATAAAGCACTTTATGGCCTTAAGCAAGCTCCAAGAGTATGGTATGAGACTTTAGCTCAGTTTCTTCTGGAAAGTGGATTTAATAGAGGGACTATTGACAAAACACTGTTCTACCTCAACCATAGAAAGGACTTACTTTTGGTACAAATATATGTTGATGATATCATTTTTGGTTCTACAAATGACAGACTTTGTAAGAAGTTTGCCAGGATGATGCAGTCAAGATATCAAATGAGTATGATGGGAGAACTTAACTATTTTCTGGGCCTTCAAGTCAAGCAGAATGAAGAAGGAACTTTTATCTGTCAATCTAAGTACACCAGAAATTTGTTGAAGAAATTTGGAATGCAAGATTGTTCAAGTGCATCCACTCCTATGGCCACTGTAACAAAGTTGGATAATGATACTGGTAAATCAGTAGATATTACTGATTACAGAGGTATGATTGGTTCACTACTCTATCTAACTGCAAGTAGACCTGATATCATGTATGCTACCTGTCTTTGTGCAAGATTTCAAGCAGATCCAAGAGAACCTCACTTAACAGCTGTGAAAAGAATTTTCAAGTACCTTAAGGGTATAGCTGATCTGGGATTATGGTATCCTAGAGAATCAGACTTTAAGCTAATAGGTTACTCAGATGCAGATTTTGCAGGATGCAAAATTGACAGGAAAAGCACAAGTGGAAGCTGCCAATTTCTTGGAGGTAGATTGGTTTCTTGGTTTAGAAAGAAACAGAAGTCAATTTCCACATCAACTGCAGAAGCAGAATACAATGCTGCAGAAAGCTGTTGTGCACAGATTTTTTGGATGAAGAATCAGTTACTGGATTATGGGTTAGAATTTTCTAAAATCCCTATTTACTATGATAATCAAAATGCTATTGCTATGACAGGTAATCCAGTTTAACACTCAATGACAAAGCACATCAGTATTAGGTACCACTTCATACATGAACATGTGGATGAAGGTACAGTGGAATTGCATTTTGTTCCAATAGATCAACAACTAGCAGATATCTTCACAAAACCACTGTGTGAAGCTACTTTTATAAGATTGGTAAATGAACTTGAAATGGTTTCAGGTTCTTTCTCTAAATCTGCTTAGTTTATGTTCTGATACATCAGACTTTATGATCAGTATTTACAGATATTACTATCTTTGTATATTCTGTGCTTAAATTGAAAATTGCTTAAGTGCTGATTGTTTTCTGATGTGAATTTCTAAACTCTGATAGTGATATGAATATTTCTGTGACTATTCAATCCAATGAGGATAACTGTGCTAGATGCTGACCTAGTAGTCTTTAATATACTGAAAATCCCATGTTTGAAGTAATTGTTTATGTGGAAATCTTTTAACACAAGCAAATTCTGATATTGAGCTTAGTTAAGTTTACTTTGTGCATGTTATTACTAAGTCAAAAACTAGAATAATGCTTTTTATCTGTTAAGTTCTGATGTTAGTAAATCTGGTGGATGTACTAAGTGCTGATAAGCCTCACTTATCAGAAGAAAAAGAAAAGAAATAAAAATTAGGTACTCCTTTGAGATCTAGAGTAAAAACATGGAAGGGAAGACCCAAGTGCATTGCTGGTATTAAGTAATATGCATTAGAAAAGCAAAATAAAATTTTCTTGGTGACTTTTCACACTCTATGATTACTGGAGAAATACTCTGATAACAGCATAAATTCTGATACGCAATCGTGACTCACTTACACTGAGAAGCCACTGTAAAATGGAATTTCAAAAGATGTATAAAATGAGCACAAAACAGTTGAGGTGGACTCATGCATGAACTCATTCTAAAGTAGACTTCAGAATAATGACAGATTTTGAGTAAAGTTCTTAGTTATGCCTTATTTCTAAGATGTACTGAAGTGAATCAGACTTTACTCTTTGTCTGATATTTAGCTTAATGCACACACATACACTCCATATGAATGATGAAAATTACTGTGGTGATAAATGTTATTTTAGATGAACAGTTTATGTGTCAGATTGCATAAATTCTGAGGACAAGTTCTGATGGAAGTTCTGATGATTAAGTTCTGATGAAACCATATCAGTATTTGTGCGAAGAATTACAGGAATACACATTCACTTTTTGAGTTAAGGAGCCATATTCTGATGACTTTTAAATCCTGATAATAATCAAGTTTTGATGCTGATGTGGCAGTATTTATTTACTTGGTTTATTTTTGGTCATTACTTGAACGATAATATTTTACAGAATATTGGTTAATGTGAGATAAAACAGTCATAATCATTATGGGTTAGTGGTTAGCGTGTATGTCTTGAAAAACTGCATGCGCACAGTAATTATTATTATATCCCGTGCCCATTAACTCTGGCTTTAGATCTTTTACTGACTGTTATTATTACATATCAGTCTAGGGAGTCGAGGGGTCATTATTTTTCCTTGTAATTTTTAACCAGTCCTCGCGTCCCTTAGTATTCCATTGCCTATTTAAATGACTGATCATTCATCAGTAAAACTACATCTACTCATTTCTCTCAAACAATGGCATATTTCAGTTGGTATTACTCTTATGGCACAGAAACTGTGACTATCTTTTGAAATGGAATTCCGTCTTCATATTCTATCCACAACATTCCATTTGTCATATAGATTCAACTTCCAGAGAATATTAAAAATGATCTGTTATCTTTCCAAAGAGAAGCTCATCTTCGTATTCTTAAACAGCAGGAGCAAATCATTCGTCTCGCTGTTCTCTTTGTTGAAAGTAGGAAGAAGAATTAATTGTTATCCATCCGTTTCTCTTCACCATCAGCTTTGTCAGGCTTCTTAGCTTAGGACTAAGGCTGTTGATGTTAAGAATCGTAGAATAGGACTATCTTGTAATTTTTGCATGTAAGTGCTAAATTTCATCAAATGTAATCATCTGATATATCAATGAAATTTTCTTTAATTGCAAGATTTGTTCTTTGTTTCTCAAATTATGTGACTGTGCATGTTTAATTGCAATTTATTAATCTTGTTGTGCATATGTTGTGTACTTGATGATGAAATAAACAAAACACCTAAGTAGATTTTACTTAGTGAAATAATGTAGCACTCGAGGATAAGAATTATAGTCCCAACGGATAACTCATTATAGTCCCGACAGATAATGATTTATTATCCATCGAGTGAGTAGCTTATGTAATAATGAGTCTGTAGCACATTTCTGCATACACCTTTGTATAGAGTCTGTAGTAGCATATAAGTCATGTGGACTTTAACTAGATATGCAGAATAAGTTGATTAATTGTACATAGATGATGTCTTGTAATTCTGCATAAGTAAAATGAAGTCAAGTGCCTGATTGCTACCCGTCCAAAGCACCCGACGGATGATCAACAACCCGACGGATGATCAACAACCCGATGGATGATCAACAATCCGACGGATGATCATGAAACCAACGGATAAAGAATTTAAACATCAGTTGACAGTGATAACTGGTCACATGCGTCGGGATGTATGCAAATGGAATGAGGAAGCCTATTAACTAGGTAATAGAGAATAAAGTAGCAAAGCATAAAAACTGATAGTTTTTTTAATGATTCTATCTTTTGACTTTGTAATCTTGGTAATATATAAACCAAAAAGTAGCAAATAGAAACTATGATCTGAGATACAAAAAGTGAGAAACATTTGTAAGCAGAATTATTAGCATTTCTCTGTATTCTCAGTAGTTCAAATTTGTAAGCAGCTGTGAGTATTTTTGCACACAGAGTTCTCTCGATATAATATATATCTCTGGTGGAATTGTTTAAATCCACCAAAAAGTTTTTAAAGACTCTTGTTTTTAATTACTTATGTTTTGATTCACTTAAGATTTTATTCCGCATTGTGCTAATCAAAACACTTATATTTGTATTCGAGTTTGAACATTTTTATTTTTAAGAAAAAGGTTCAAGAATTCCATTCAACCCCCATTCTGTAATTCTTGCTATATTGTTAAGGGACTAACAATTGGTATCAGAGCAAGCTCTTGATCTACAAAGAGTTTAAAGATCAAAACAATTCAGCAAGATGAACAAGAAGGATGTTGGAGTCAAGATTCCTTTTCTAGATAAAGATAATTACCATCATTGGAAGGCAAAGATGCATCTTCATATACTTTCTCAAGATGAGGCCTATGTGGACTGCATAGAAAGAGGCCCTCATGTTCCAATGAGAGCTGCCACAGGAAACGAGCCATCAGTTCCCAAGCCAAGGCATGAATGGTCTGATCCTGACATTGAACAAGTCAGGAAGGATAAAAAGGCCATGAATATTCTGTTTAATGGAGTTGATGCAGACATGTTTGATAACATTATCAACTGCAAAACTGCCAAGGAATCTGGGATACTATACAGATAATCTATGATGACACTGAGCAAGTTAGAGAAAATAAGATGCAGCTCTTGATTCATCAATATGAGCATTTTCACAATGAGGAAAGTGAGTCTCTCACTAACATTTTTAGTAGGTTTCAAAAACTACTGAATGCTCTTAAGTTGCATGGAAGAGTCTATTAGACTAAAGACTCTAATCTGAAATTCCTTAGATCTCTTCCAAAAGAATGGAAACCAATGATAATCTCATTAAGAAACTCACAAAATTATAAGGAGTTTACTTTGGAGAGACTGTATGGCATCCTGAAAACCTATGAGCTTGAAATAGAGCAGGATGAAAGGATGGAGAGAGGAAAGAAGAAAGGAGGATCCATTGCACTAGTTGCTGATTTGGAAAAGGAGAAGGAAGTGAAGATGGAAGCTGTTGAATCAACTTCTAAGGTCTGTGAGAACAAGGGCAAAGGGCTTGCAGTAGAAAGTGAAGATTCATTGAGCCAAGATGACATGGAGGACATTGATGAGCACCTAGCATTTCTTTCCAGGAGATTTGCCAAGCTCAAGTTCAAGAAGAACTTTGGAGTAGCCAAGCCAAATAGAAACATGGTGGATAAGTCAAAATTCAAATGTTTCAAATGTGGCTTGGCAGGGCATTTTGCCAATGAGTGTAGAAAGTCAGATTCCAGTAAGAAAAAGTTTGAGTCTGTGGATTATAAGCAAAAATACTTTGATCTACTCAAACAAAAGGAAAGGGGATTTATTATACAAGAAAATAACTGGGCAGCAGATGGTTTGGATGAAGATGAAGATGTCATATAAGTCAATCTAGCCCTAATGACCAAGTCTGATGAGACAGAGACAAGTTCCTCAAGCAATCAGGTAATTACTACAAACCTTGCACATTTATCTAAAACTGAGTGTAATGATGCCATAAATGACATGTCTACAGGATTATATCATTTGCGTGTTACACTTAAGTCTCTTACTAAAGAAAATGCTAAAATCAAAGAAAACAATTTATTTTTAAGTGAGAGGAATAATGTGCTTGAGTCTCAGTTTATTGATTTTGAGAAGTTAAGAATCGAGTGTAAGATTTCCAAGGAGGAATTAACTGAGTCCTTGAAAAAGGAAGAGATTTTGAAGAAGCAGCTCGAGCGTGAACAAGAGGTGATTAAAGCATGGAAAACATCCAGAGATGTCCATGCTCAAATCACCAAAGTTCAAGGAATTGAGTCTTTCTGTGATGAAGCCTGGAAAAAAAACAAAGAGAAACTAGAACCTAATTTGGTAGATGGACTGCTAACAGATGTAGACTCAACGGATGATGAGGACTATCCGTCGGATAACAAAAAGTGTTATCCGTCGAATGATGAAAATCCTCATCCGTCGGCTGTGAGCAAACCCATTAGCAAAGCCAAACTAATTAAGCTGAATGAAAGGTATGGGTCTGTTTCCAAGAACTTTGTTTCAGGAGAGTCAAGTCAAGTTAAGAAAGGGAAAAAGGCTAATGTTGGTCACATGACTGTCAAACAGTTAAGTGATAGACTTGAGAAAATTGAGGTAAAAACAGAGACTAAAAGGAAAAACAATAGGAATGGTAAAGTAGGGATTAACAAACATAATAACTATACACCTGATAAACATGCTCCTAGAAAAATCTGTGTCAAGTGTGGTAGTGTAAATCATTTATCTGTTAATTGCAAATCTGCCATGCCTACTCCCATGTCTGTTCAGTCTCAATTTTCTAACATGAATGCCATGCCTCCCATGCATGTTAATGCTATGCCTACACAGAACATGAATGCACAGTTTGCTAATATGCCATTTGCACCTAATCCTTATTATCCTGCATATAGTATGCCACAAATGCCATTTAGCATGCCTTACTGGAATAACATGTTTACACCAAGCATGCCATTGCCTGTTAGTCATAATATGCATGATAATTCTGTTGCAATGAATGGTTTCAAAAGTCCAATCCAAATGACTAAGGATGAATCTGAAATTCCTAAGTCAAATGAGATAAGACCCAAGAAACAGAAAAAGAAAGCTAACAAGGCAGGACCCAAGGAAACTTGGGTACCAAAATCAACTTGATTTGATTTTGATGTGTGCAGGGAAACAGAAAGAATCTTTGGTACTTGGATAGTGGTTGTTCAAGACACATGACTGGTGATTCTACCCTGCTCACAGAGTTTAAGGAGAGAGCTGGCCCAAGTATTACTTTTGGAGATGACAACAAGGGTTATACTGTGGGATATGGCTTGATTTCAAAGGACAATGTCAGAGGTTGCCTTAGTGGATGGTCTCAAACACAATCTGTTGAGTATCAGCCAGCTTTGTGACAAAGGCAATTCAGTAACCTTCAACTCAGAAGCCTGTGTTGTGACTGATAAAAGAAGCAACAAAATGGTTCTCACTGGTGTGAGAAGAGGAAATGTGTACCTAGCTGATTTCAACTCAACTAAAGCAGAATCTGTAACTTGTCTTCTCAGTAAAACAAGTCAGGATGAAAGTTGGCTATGGCACAAGTAGCTATCCCGTTTAAACTTCAAGACCATGAATGAGCTGGTAAAGAAAGAACTGGTAAGAGGCATTCCTCTAGTAGAGTTTTCAAAGGATGGACTGTGTGATGCCTGCCAAAAAGGGAAGCAGATCAAAGCATCATTCAGGAAGAAACTTGATTCAACAATTGAAGAGCCTTTGCAACTGCTTCACATGGATTTATTTGGACCAGTCAATGTATTGTCCATCTCAAGGAAAAGATTTTGCCTAGTAATTGTAGATGATTTCTCAAAGTTCTCTTGGACATATTTCCTAAAGTCTAAAGATGAGGCTAGTGAAATCATCATCAATCACATAAGGCAAGTCAACAATCATCCTGACTTTAAAGTTAGAAGAATCAGGAGTGACAATGGAACTGAGTTCAAGAATTCTGTCATGAGAGCATTTTGTGAGGAAAATGGGATTCTGCATGAGTTTTCAGCAGCAAGGACTCCACAAAAGAATGAAGTGGTGGAAAGAAAGAACAGATCACTTATTGAAGCTGTAAGGATAATGCTTGAAGAATCTAAACTACCAACATATTTCTGGGCTGAAGCTGTAAATACTGCATGCTACACTCAGAACATTTCTCTAGTTAATCAAGCAAGATGCATGACTCCCTATCAATTGTTGAAGAACAAGAAGCCAACCCTAAAATTTCTTCATGTCTTTGGATGCAAATGCTATATCCTGAGAAATCAAACTGATCAAAATGGGAAGTTTGATGCTAAAACAGATGAAGGAATTTTTGTTGGATATGCTGTTGGTAAAGCATACAGAGTCTACAATCTAAGAACCAACATTGTTGTGGAATCTATACATGTTGTGTTTGATGACAAAAAGATTGAACGACTGAAAGATGGAGATTACCATGAGAGCCTCAAATTCGACAATGTGGAGATGGTTAGTGATGACAGTGATGATGAAAGTGATCAAGAAATAGTGTCTAAGGATAATACAGACAAATCTACTGCCAATGAAACACAAAACTCAACATCTGTCGAGTTGCATAATGCTTCATCCGTCGGAAGGCAATCTGCGTTATCCGTCGGAAGACAACCTGCCTCATCCGTCGGTACTCAAGATTCACCATCCGTCGGTACTCAAGATTCACCATCCGTCGGGTTATCAAAAGGAGCAGGAGGTTAAGACAAATCACCTATAGAAAGTTCCCCTTTCTCAAATCAAAGACCCACAAACTCAGGGGGAGTTTCTAGCAATCAAAACTCAATCACACATCAAGACAACTATGAGGTCTCTTCATCTAGAGCTAATCTACCTCAACAAAGGAAATGGACAAAAGATCACCCCTTTGAGATTATCATTGGTGATGTTTCTTCTAGAGTTCAAACAAGAAGAGCAACTCAAGAAGAATGTCTATACAACAACTTTCTTTCAAAGGAAGAACCAAAGAAGGTAGAAGAAGCTTTGTTGGATCCTGATTGGATTTTAGCTATGCAGGAGGAGCTAAACCAATTTAAAAGGAATAATGTATGGAAGCTGGTACCCAAACCTAAAGGAAAGAATCCAATAGACACCAAGTGGGTATTCAGAAACAAGATGGATGAAAATGGCATAGTAGTTAGGAAAAAAGCTAGATTGGTTGCTAAGGGCTATTGTCAGCAAGAAGGAATAGATTTTGATGAAACATTTGCTCCTGTTGTAAGACTAGAAGCCATCAGAATCTTCTTAGCCTATGCAGCCCATGCCAATTTCAAGGTCTATCAAATGGATGTCAAAAGTGCCTTTCTGAATGGAGATTTGGAGGAAGAAGTATATGTCAGTCAACCTCCTGGTTTTGAAGATCCAAATTTTCTAGAATATGTCTATTATCTTCTGAAAGCACTTTATGGACTGAAGCAAGCATCTAGAGCCTGATATGACACTTTATCAAAGTTCCTTTTGGAAAATCACTTCACAAGAGGTACTGTAGATAAAACCTTATTTTTCAGAAATGTTAATGGCTCTAGTATACTTGTTCAAATTAATGTAGATGATATTATTTTTGGCTCTACAGATGAGAAACTTTGCAAAAAGTTTACCAAATTAATGCAAAGTAAGTATGAAATGAGTATGATGGGAGAACTAACTTACTTTCTTGGTTTACAAGTTAAGCAAGTTAGTGATGGAATATTCATTAGTCAAACTAAATATATTTTTGATCTTTAAAGAAGTTTGATCTAATGGATTGCACATCTGCAAAAACTCCCATGGCCACTGCAACTAAGCTTGAAGTAAACACTACTGAAAAGTCTATGGATATTTGAAGTTATAGAGGCATGGTTGGCTCACTTCTGTACTTAACAGCTAGTAGGCCAGATATAATGTTTGCTACATGTTTATGTGCTAGATTTCAGGCTGATCCTAGAGAATCTCACTTGATAGTTATTAAGAGAATTTTCAGATATCTCAAGGGAACACCAAACCTTGGCATTTGGTACCCTAGAGATTCTGGTTTTGATCTAACTGGTTATTCAGATGCAGATTATGCAGGTTGTAGAATTGATAGAAAGAGCACAACAGGAACTTGTCAATTTCTAGAAAACAAGCTTGTGTCCTGGTTCAGTAAAAAGCAAAATTCAGTTTCTACTTCTACAGCTGAAGCTGAATATATTGCTGCTGGCAGTTGCTGTGCACATATTTTATGGATGAAAAATCAATTGCTAGACTATGGTTTACAAGTTGAGAGAATTCCCATTTTCTGTGATAACACAAGTGCAATTTCCATCACTGAAAATCCAGTGCAACATTCAAGGACAAAGCACATAGATATCAAGTACCATTTCATACGGGAACATGTGATGAATGGTACTGTGGAACTACATTTTGTTCTAAGTGAGAAGCAACTTGCAGATATCTTTACCAAGCCACTGGATGAATCCACCTATTCAAGGTTGGTAAATGAGTTAGGTATGCCTAATTTCTCTTAAATATATCTGAGTTATTTTGCAAGTTGTAATGCAGCCAGAAATTTCATTGATTTTTCAGTCTTGGATGAAATTTTGGCTAAGTCAAAATTTACATCTCGACGGATGACTCTTATCCATCGAGTTTAGTCATCCGTCGATATACTATTTGCTAATGAAAATCAATTACTTTTCTGGAATCTTTTAAAACTCGACGGATAACAGTTTATCCTCATCCGTCGAATTGTCTTAATCTCAGCCGTTAATTCCCTGTACATTATCCATCGAGTATACTTACAGTTTGTAAGCATTCACGATGGATAATGGGTGGAATTTTTACAGTTTATTTTTAAACGGCTATTTTAGGCAATTTCTATTGGTTAATTTACTTTACTTTATTATTTTTATCAGTTATTTTTGAGATAGTATAAAAGCTAATTCCATTGCAATTATTTTCTTTTATCATTCTCAAATTCAACTGCTCTAACTTCATTCTCTCTCAAACAATTACTCTCCTTCTCTTCAAGCTTTCATTCTCTAACAATGGCACCTGTAGTAAAGATTATGTCTCAAACTGGGTTCATTTATGAGAAGAACAATTTCACTGCATTGGTCAATAAGGGTATTCAACAATCAGAGGACTACTACAAGATGATGGACTTTGTGAAGAATTGCAAGCTCAATTACGCCATGCTAGAATCACCCACAATCTTCTGTGAAGTTGTTGAAGAGATGTGGACCACTGCTACCTACAACTCTACGGATAAGACCATCACTCTTACCATTAAAGGTAAAGAATTCTGTATCAATAGTGATGTGATAAAAGCATGTTTCAAAATACCTGATAACAATGTGACTTCACCACACACTGACACTGATATTATCAATATGCTTAATTCCATTCACTATGCACTTTCCACTTCTAAAATGAGTGATATTAGGAGAATGGGTCTTAAGAAGGAATGGAGTTTCATGTGTGATGTAGTTACAAAAGTTTTCTCTAGAAAAATCAGTAATTTTGATTCAGTGAACATTTCCATGCTTAACATGCTATACATGCTAGTTACAGATAAATTTTATAACTTCAGTGACCTTATCTTGTTTGAGTTAGGTTATAAATTAGGAGAGTTAAATAAAAGAGGGAAGAATGTTTATTATGCCAGATTTTTTATATTATTGGCTAACCACCTCTGTGAAGAAATAGTTCTTGAAAACCTTAACAACAAACTAGATTGTTGGGTTCAGGAGAGGAGGATCATTGCAGATCTGAACAGGGCCAACCATCACAAGGATGTGCCAATGTTCTACTTTCCTGTAATGCAGGCACCTCAGGTAAGTGAGGTAAGTTCATCCATCCCTACAACTATTCCAACCTCCACTATTTCTTTGAATTCAGGAGTAGCTATGGCAATTGTGCCAATGACCAAATAGTTGCCTACCAAAGCCTCCAAACCAACTACTATTTCCAAATCTAAATCAAAGAAAACCCCCTCTGGTATCTCTCAAAAGATGCCAGTTGAAAAATCCACAAAAGCAAAAGAGGGGAGTGTGAAGGAGGGAAAGTCAGGTGAGGGAAGGGGTGAACATCAAAGAAACCCCAAGAATAAGGTTGGAGAGTTGAGTGAATCCCAGCCTAGCCACACTGTAGTTTCCCAACAAACTGCAGTGATTAAAAAGGACAAAAGCTCACTTCTAGCTGCATCCTCCCAAAAGGATATAGTTATTGAACAAAGCTCTCAGCCAAGAGCACAGACCAAAAGGGTTAGGGACACAAGCTCACCCCAAACTTATACAAGAAAGAAGAAATCTAAAACCTCTGGGGATACACAGGGCACACACACAGTGCAAACTGGTGCTAAAGACACAGTCCCTGCACTCTCTCAAATTCAGTTTGATGTGGCTCCAATAAATGTGGAGTCACAGCCAAAATCTCTAGTTATAGAAATATCTCATACACCATACTCACCAACAAACTCTCTGGAAGTGGATATGATAAACACTTCAATTCCTGATTCCCCTTCTTTAACTCTGTTGGGGAAGCCAAAATTCAGTGCAAGTGAGCATCATCTTTTAGATAATTTATTGGCTCACTTGCCAATTCTTTCAGAAACTATTGTGACATCTGTGCCCCAAATATCTTCAATCAGCACAGAGTCAACAATAGTTTCTCTTCCCACCTCATTCATTTCTAGTCTCTCGACGAATCTTGCTCATCCGTCGAGTAGTGATTGTATCCCGATGGATAAGCCTAACAGCAGTTATCCGTCGGATAGCATTACCACTCACTCGATGGATATCACTCATCCGTCAAGTATCTCTGCACAACTTCAAACTTCAATTATTTCAAGTGCAGAAGATTTAGTGGTTGTACAGTCACTCTTAGGACTGAGAGAGGAGAGTGTCTTGAGTGAGAGGCTGGGTTGCTCCCAGGCAAAAGGAGAGGAAATGAGTGAAAATCAGCAATCCATTTATTCAGGATTGGCAAAAGGGAGTGAGAGGAGTCCCACCTTAGTAGGTGAAGGTGAGGGTGTGAGGGTGGGGAGCCAGGGTGAGACCCTGATACAACAAAAGAGAGAATATGAGAGAAAAGCAGGTACAGAGGGAATAAGGGTGGATCCAACCATTGCTCATGAGTTAAGGATTGTGAATGATGCTGAAAAGGAAAGACAATTTCAGCAACATTACAAAGCTGTAATTGATAACATTTCCTTGGATGCTGACACTTTTACTCATCCTGTGTCAGCCTATCAAATGTTGGATGCTCAGGGCAATGAGGAGGCAGAAAAGACTTTGAATCTGGTGCATACTTCAGAATCTCTACAAAGGGATAAAGCTGTTGTCAATTTAATGCCTTCTACAGCTGGTGAGCCATATGAGGAATTTGGAGTAAATTCTAATGATGATGACTCTATTTCATTTGATGGAAGCATGAACTTAGGGGGAGATGAAGGCCCAAGTTCTATTCCAGATTTACCTGAATGGGCCTTGACAAATGAGTCTACACCAGGACAATTTAATGTCTCCTTGGTCAAAAAAATCATGTCTATCCAACAGGCCATTCAGAAGAGCTCAAATGCTGGTACCAAGGCTATTCTTCAAGCTCACCTAGATTCTCTACATCTAATGAAGCTATAGCAATTAAGACAAAATCTAAGTGTAGATAAACTCAAAAAGGATATAGCTGACTTGAAGACCTACAATTCTGAGAAGATGGATTCAGTCATGCCATATGGTACCATGCAGGATCTATTACTGAGACTAAGAAGAGAATCAGATGCTGAAAAGAAGCTGGCCAAGTTGGAAGATAGAGTTCAAGTTATTGAAAATTCTGTGGCCACCATTCTTCAAAATCAACAGTCTCAGACCACTCTTCTAATGCAACTGGCTAAAGCACAAGGCCTGACTCCTCAACTTGATGATAACAAAAAGGGGGAGAAAGGACCAAATGAGGGGGAGAAGCTTCAGATACAAATCACTAAGGTAATTGTACCATCAATTACTGTTACAAAGCCTCCAGTTGCAGATGGTATAGATCTGATTCAAGATGCTGCAGCAAACTTGAAAGTTGCTGAGAAAGAAAAGTTGAGTTTGATCAACTGGGAGAAGATTGATGAGGAGATACAGAAGAAGTTCCAACTTGTCAAGGAGCCAGTTAAGTCAGCCATCCATCACTCTCAAGTCAAGCAAATCAGTGTGAATGAGATGAGCATGAATTATCTGAAAAGAGGACAATCTTCCTGCATCAAGTCTCCAAAGGCTGAAATGATTCTTAAACCAAGGGCAAACTATTCAAAATTATCCTTGAAGAACCCCTTGGATATAGTGTATGAGACACCCAAGCCTGATGAGAAGAAGCTTCTGTCAAGATCAATTGTTTTCTACAAAGATCCAACTGATTCAGCTTCTAAAAAGAGGATTGCTAAGATATTCAGAAATGGGAAGGAAATTTGTGTGGCAGCTGGACATCCTCAATTTGCTCAAGCAAAGAGAGAAGAAAGAGCCAGATTGAAGCAGGAAAAGAAGCAAGCTGCTCTAGATGCAAAGAAGGCTAAATAAAAGAAAGAGCAGATTGCTATCTTAGCCAAGCTACAGGCAGTGAGTTCATCTCAACAAATTCTCTCTCAAACATCTGAAGCTACTGAATCAAGGGAGCAAGTTGAAGAACAGAAGAAATCTCCAAGGAAGAAAGAATTGGCTAAAAGAACAAAAAGGAAACTGGATATTGTTGACAAGGAATTGAGAGATCAATTTCCTAAGGAACCCACACCAGCTACAACTCAAGCATCAAAGCCCTCTGTGGTATTTGAAGATATAAGGGCGGTGAATCCCTACAGGAATATTCATGGTGAACCTATTATGCCCAAGGATGAGCCAATAGAATGGGATAACATACCAATTCCCGACTTTAGTCTACCAATCTTCAGCAAGCCAAAAAGGACAAAGTCAAGGGCATTCAAGAAAGTGAAGCTGTCACCCCTCAAATCCAAATATGTAGTCAAAGCTCAGCCCAAAGTCAATAAGGGAGACTACTTGTACTTGTGTGACATCAAAGAATTTTCTGATCTAAACCTCTATCTGGATAAACTAGATGAAGTGAGGGGAATTGATGCATACAGAAACCTACCTGAAAGGTTAGTGTTCAAGTACAAAGGAGGAAAGGAGATTCAGTGGCCACTTCACATGATTCTTCAAGAGAGCCAAGCTGTACTGATTAAAGTTTATTCATCCTTCAAGAAGAACTTTGGGTTCAATGTCACTGCAAGAAGATTAGTATTCAAGAAGATTGAAGAACTAAGGAGTGTTAGAGCTAAAGATGCACTTTTAAAGACTCTTATCATCCCATACACAGGGAGAAGAGTGCATCTAAGGCCCTACTGGCTGATGGAGTTCATAGATGACAAAGGGGTGAGAAGATTCTTTCAGATTAGAAGACCAACTGAGCATCTCCAGCAATCAGACTCTCTTGGAAATGCAAGAAAAGCTAAATCTCTTAGAATCTGATGAACTGGAATTCCACAGGCAACTCCAAAATCAGATTGATGAAAATAACAGAAAGCTTGGAAAAAGATCCACACCTTCAAGAAACTAGAAAAATCTGCTCAGGCTAGAGGAGCATCTTGAAAATGACCGTGAGCTAAACTTTGCACATTTTGATTATTTGAAGCACTTTCAGTATCATCTACTTTTCTTTAAAGCTGTATGTTTAGGATATTTTGTTATCATCAAGTATCTCTTAATTTATGGCTATAATTCCAGTAGACATAAATTGGGGGAGATTGTTGTGCATATGTTGTGTACTTGATGATGAAATAAACAAAACACCTAAGTAGATTTTACTTAGTGAAATAATGTAGCACTCGACGGATAAGAATTATAGTCCCGACGGATAATGATTTATTATCCATCCAATGAGTAGCTTATGTAATAATGAGTCCGTAGCACATTTCTGCATACACCTTTGTATAGAGTCTGTAGTAGCATATAAGTCATGTGGACTTTAACTAGATATGCAGAATAGGTTGATTAATTGTACATAGATGATGTCTTGTAATTCTACATAAGTGAAATGAAGTCAAGTGCCTGATTGCTACCCGACAGATAAACTACAAAGCACCCGACGGATGATCAACAACCCGACAGATGATCAACAACCCGACGGATAATCAACAATCCGACGGATGATCATGAAACCAACGGATAAAGAATTTAAATATCAGTTGACAGTGACAACTGGTCACATGCGTCGGGATGTATGTAAATGGAATGAGGAAGCCTATTAACTAGGTAATAGAGAACAAAGTAGCAAATGTGGCGCCCTCCAAACCCGGGTCAGAAGTTTGGGGTCCACACACACACCTTAATTATAACCTGCTTATAACAATAATAAAGATAATAATAATATATGCAGTGACCCTACTTACCAACCACCACGGACCGCAACAGGTTAAAGTATGCACACAAGCCAAACACACTAATATATTACAAACCGTTCAAAACCCAACTATTTCACACTCAAACTGAGTATTAAACATTATTACAAACTTTTACAAACTTAAATTATCCCAAAAGAAGCCTACTAGCTCAGCTTTCTCAACCTGAACCCCTAGCTCTCGCGCTGGACTGGGGATCCTTGCTACCAACTGGTTCCTTTTTAACTGGAAAGAATATAAACAACATCACACAAATGAGCTAACTAGCTTAGCAAGTCACAATGACAAAACTGAGAATAATGATCATCAGGTGAATATGATTATGATATCAAGTGAACAATGGATTATGATTTAGAATTGGATATTATACTTTTAATTTAAAAACCAAGGTTAGGCTGCTGATCAGTCACGTACTAACCCCGAGCAAGGAACACAACATTGCTCTAACTACTGGATCCAAGGCACACATTGGCCTAACTTGACCATTATATGGTCTGACCACGAATCTGGTCCACAATTTTATAAAAACAATCCAATTCTAACATAATAACAGAATATGCAATAATAAACAATAACTGAAATCATTAACAACAATAAATGTTTAACAATGGAAGGGTTTCAATCCTTGTAAAGATCAATAAGGCAATTTAAAAGCTTGGATGCTGGGTAATGAAAGAATTGGATAACAAAGAAATCAACATTTCAGGGTTTCAAAGATTTAGGCTTTCAAAGCATAGGATACAAGGATTGAATGTACAAGTAATTCAGTTCAGTGTTTGGGATTTTGTTTACATGTATTTGTGGAGTAATATCGTATACTTGAGATTTGTGTTTAGGTATACAACAATCAATGGTCTAGAAAGAATAAGGTTTATGGCTCAAGAACAATAACTGGAATCAGGGTTTAGGTTTCAGTGCTTCAAAGCACTTGCAATATCAATCTGACTATCAAATATTACAATATCTCGAGAAAGTTTAGAACACTTGCCTGATATTAGCTTACTACACTGCACTCGTTTCCAATCACAAGCGTCTTACTCTTCAACTATCTGTTTCCCTTTCCTACGTCTTGCCTCTTCTGCTCACATATCATAAGCATCTATCAATAATTTACTCATGGAATTCTATTCAACACATACTTCTATCTACCCTTCGTTTTACCCAAATCCGATTAACGGATTGAAAGTTATGCAATAAACAAGTAAATACAGAATATATAGACCGATAGTCAATTAACAAGTCACATATAGCACATAATACATCACTTAACCAATGATATATTATTTATAAAGAAGTCTCGGGTCATAAATAGGCTTTCTGGTATTTAAAATGATTTTTAAAACATTTTTCGAAATTAAAACGGGTCATTGGATCAATTTCGGGTTAATAAACAGGGTTCGGTTGGCCAATTCTGGCTCCGAAATAATTTTAGAATAATTATCGAGCCTCGAAAATAATTTAGAATAATATTTTAAAGCTCGAAACTATTTTTCAGAATTTTTAAATCATTTTTAAATAATTAAATCTAATTAAATAATTAATTAAAATCAATTAATAATTAATTAAATTAATTAATCAATTAATTTTCGAATTAATTGACCAATTAATCAATTAGAAATTAACTGAAATTAATTAACTAATTAATTTAGATTTATTTGTGAATTAAAAATAATTTTCAGAATTAAATTAATAATTTTTAAAATTTTCAGAAATTAAAAATGAATTTTTATAATAAAAATAAATAGGAAATATGATTTTTAAACATTTTTAAAACAGAAATCCAATTTTTGCAAAGTCTGGAAACTACAGGGACCAAACTGTATCGTTTTCAAAACTATAGGTACTAAAATGTAATTTTCCAGGGGGTCGCCGGAAAACAGTCGGGGATGGCTGGAGAACACGTTCCAGGGATGCTCAGGTCACAATCACCTCCAGATCACATCTACACAACACCAGGAACACAATCATGCAATCAATTCATCCTAACAATCCCTGAGTTGGCCGGAATTTGGCCGTGAAATTTTCCAGTTTCCGGCGAACATCGGAAAACTTCTAAACACAACTCCCTTCTCTACAGACCTCGTTGGTTCATGAAACTTATACGACTAGATTGCAAATTTCACAGAGAACACAACCCACTATAACACAACATCAATCTATCACAGAATAAGAAACCCCCAAATTTCAATTAAGAACATTCATACGGGTTATAAACCCTAATTTTAAAATTCGAAAATCAAACTCAAATTTGAACATGTTATTGAACTCCAAATCAGACGTATGACATATGAAAATCATCAGGAAAACAAGCTCTACAACTTGCAATCATCAAATCATACAAACAATCATCCGAATAAAAATTCATATTTTTAATAAAATAAATTCGAAAATAAATAAATTTTTAGAAAAATAACCTTGATTTCTGCAGGTGTATGGATTACAGAATCTGGTAGAGCTCTTCAAGACCTTCAGATTGTTTACTCGAGCTTTCCGAACCGAATTCAATAACACCTCCAAATGCTTGTTTGATTCTTAGAACAGTTTTAGGAAATTAGGGTTTTTCTCTGAAAATTATATAATTATCTGTCTGCAAATGATTTTGATACGAAATAAATTACGGTAAAAGGCTATTTATAATTACGGAAAATTAGTATCCCGTTGGATCATTCCGGATATAAAACGGTACGTTTATTTATAAAAACTGATCCAAACGGTATCGGTTTTCAGGATAATTATCCAAATCAGTACAATTTGTACTGCGGTCTTGGTCTCAACGCCTGGTTACACGTATTACGAAGTGATAATTGTGATAGTTTAATAAAAATCTCCCGTTTATCGAAAATACGGGTTTTATTGATTTACCGGAACGAATATTGTATCGAAAATGTTGCGCCGGGACCCGCGCAGGACAAACCGTACGCCGGATCGAAAAAGTCGAAACATAGAAAATGCTCGAAATATTACAATTAGGTTAGGAAGGAGTTCTCGAAAGAGTTTCGGGTTCCAAAAACGTAACAACGGTTGACGTCGGTTGGTTCCCGTTTTTATAAAATAGATTTTAATTACCCGGAAAAAGATTTTAGAAATTTCATATGATTCTTATAAATCCATAAACCAACATAAAAATAATTAGGAAGATATGACAATTATCTATATTTTATTTTGGACATATAAAAATTAAAATACTCAATTAATATTATTTTTTTGAATATTCAAGTATAGATAACACTTAACAATTAACTCACAGAATAGATACTGAACACACATAATAATTATATAATAGCAAAAATAATTACACGATATATCCCGGATATTACAGCAAAGCATAAAAACTGATAGTTTTAATAATGATTCTATCTTTTGACTTTGTAATCTTGGTAATATATAAACCAAGAAGTAGCAAATAGAAACTATGATCTGAGATACAAAAAGTGAGAAACATTTGTAAGCAAAATTATTAGCATTTCATAGTATTCTCAGTAGTTCAAATTTGTAAGCAGCTGTGAGCATTTTTGCACACAGAGTTCTCTCGATATAATATATATCTCTGGTGGAATTGTTTAAATCCACCAGAATGTTTTTAAAGACTCTTGTTTTTAATTACTTATGTTTTGATTCACTTAAGTTTTTATTCCGCATTCTGCTAATCAAAACACTTATATTTTTATTCGAGTTTGAACATTTTTATTTTTAAGAAAAAGGTTCAAGAATTCCATTCAACCCCCCTTCTGTAATTCTTGCTATATTGTTAAGGGACTAACAAATCTTCACTTCATTGACTTTTAATTTTATTTTATGATGAATGTTTTGATTAAATTCTATTGATTTGAGGAAACAACTGAGGAACTGGTTCCCATATCAGATCTGTTGTTGTAGAAGCTGAGAAGGTTTCTTCTCAGAAAGATAATGTAACTGGGAGTTCTAGGCCCCTCAAAAGGCTTAGAAAGTTAAATTCTGATGATAAAGCTCCTACAGTGTCTCCATCATTGAAGAAATTAAAGAAACAGAGAGCTCACAGGGACATAGTTGAGTCAGATTCAAATGAAGTGGAAGCAGCTAAGGAAGGGGATCAGGAATCTCTGATCTCAACAGAACCAATTGTTATTGAATCACTTCCTTCTGCACAACAAGAAACTGCTCAAGACATAATTCCTATATCTCCTATGTCACCTATAGTTGATCCAGTACATACTGAAGAACCAGGTACAAGTGCTGAAATTGATATTCATAACTTGATTGTGCCTGAGGTTTTGTACTTGGAAGCTCCACCAATTCAACTCACTCCACCAACAACATCAATTTTGGATGTTGATCAGAACCTGGCTACAGATCAGAATTTAGAGGATGATGTTGAAGCCTCTATAGCCTCACATACTGCTATTTTATTAGAGGATGCTGATACTGCAGGATCTACAAGTTTTGATGCTGCCAATGAAGAAACTACTGGTGAAGCTGCTGCTAATTTAGATGCTGATGCAGCTGGTCCATCAGGACATGCACCTCAACAAACAATTAATAAAGCTGATTTAGTCAAAAAGTTTGTTATAGGGGAAGCACCAGTACCTTGGAGTGAAACTCCTAGAGGAAAGGAGTGGACTAAGGAATGGAACACAGTTAGTTTTGTTCCTTCTGAAAAGATTCTTGCTGAGCATCTGGCAAAAGCTGATGAAATGCTGATGAATAATGATTTCAAGGCATAGCTGGGTGTTACTGCATTGAGTACTAGGCACCTTCAGGGTCAACACTCAACAACTCATGCCAAGGTGAATAAAATTCAAGAAACTTTGATCTAGCAAGATATGAATGTGAAACTTGAAAAAGACAGATTTTTCAAGCCAGCCTTTGACATAATTGCCTATATTGAGCACACTCAGGAGAAGCAACAAACTCAAATTGAAGAAATTCTGAAGAATCAAGCTTCTCACCAAAATCAACTCAATGAGATCCAATCCTCAGTGGAATTGCTTGTCTCTCTTCTATTACCTGCTGATGCCAAAATGGGGGAGAAAGTAATTAAGTCCAAATGCAAATTTATTCAGACACTGAAAGGAAATGATGATGGAAAGGATGACCAGGGAAACTCTATCAAGGGTAGAAGTCAAGGTCAAGGCAAAGGATTTTCATCAAGTAAAGCTAGAATTACAAGTCAAGGAACAAGTTATGATACTGGGAGAAGAATAAGTTCTGATACTGGTAAAAGGCTAAGTGAACATCTGGAACTTGATGAAGAAATTTCAAAGGAGTTATTTCTTAAAAAAAATCCAGGAATGGACTTTGAGAGTCTAAAGGAAGAAGAAGCTAGACTCAAAGCAGAAGGTGTCAAGACAAAATCTAAAGCTTCTGTTGTTGAAAAGAAATTTCCAAAACCTAAGGGTATTGTGATAAAGGAAAGAACAAATTCTGAGGCAACCAAAGCCAAATCACAAGTGGAAATTGATCCAAGGTCTAAGGGCAAAGAAAAAGTTGATGAACCTGTAAAGGTTTATATGCTAGTCATGGATGAATAAATAACTGATGATGAAGAAGATGTTAGTCTTACTCTGATGCAAAAGAAGATTTTTCAAACAACCTCTGACATGGCTCATGATGTTCAGAGTCAAGATGTAGTAAGTTCTGATATGACAGTGAAGCAAGCAACCTCTGACATAGCTCAAGTTGGCTTGATATCAGAAGATAAGGAAAAGGAAACCTCTGACATTGCTCATGTTAAACCTTCAAAAATACTCCTACCAGGATTCACCAAAGCTAAACAGGCTCAACCTTTGAAGAATGCAACAAGTGGTTTTGAAGCAAGAGTTGTTACAGGAAAGGAAGCAAGTGATAAATCTGGATTGGGTAGTTCTGATGAAAGAAGAGTACACAACACTACCAATGATCCAACTTCCTTAAGTGAACCAGGTGTTGGAGAAACTCCTGAAAGATTGAATCGACTTGAATCTGTACAAATGGTTTACCATACCTTTTTGAAAGAACATATCTTGTTATATTTTATGACAGATGGAAGGGTATACCAGATTAGGCAGAATGCTATACCACTGAAGTATTTTGAGGAACTTGAACATGTTCTATTCATACTTCGAGTGAAAGACAGATTAACAGATAGTGCTGTAGGTTATTTAAAGTCTCAAATTCAAAGACAAAAGAAGCTTTATTCTGTAAATTCTGACTGGCACATACTGTCCCAAGTACAGAGATCACAAAGGTGATATTGTCGAAATGAAGCCTAACTCTGCTAAGATTATAACTACTTTTATGGGTTATAAGGCTGTGGAATTCAATCTAGAGTCTGACAAGGCATATCTGATCAGACTAGATCAGGAGATAAGAAAATCTAAGATAAATGATCTCAGAGCAGCTATTTTTCAAACTGGTGAAGATACAGCTGAATTGATAAATGCTAAAAGGAGGATGGTCAATTAACTTGAATATGCTGAGAGATGTTTGTTGAAGAACTATCTCAGAAAAACTCCTGATATCAAAGAGATCAGAAATTGAGGCCAAGTCAAAGATCTACAACTGCTTAAATTCTGAAGTGTATACAGACTGAAGCTGTTATCAGAAGTTAAAGATGGTAAAGCTGAAAGGACTTTAAGTTGTAGTTATCTAGTCAAATTTTTCATGCATTTGTACTTAATGTTTTTGACATCATCAAATATCTGTTGAACTTGTATATTATGCCAATTTACAAGTTGGGGGAGATTGTTAGATATATTTGATAATGTCATGTGTAATATGATTTGTGTTTAGTTTTTCAGATCTTACCTAACAGGACAAATCAGTATTTAACTGGAAATCAACACTTATACCGAAGACAGAACTTAAGATATCAGAACTTAAGTTATCAGAACTTAAGTTATCAGAACTTAAGTTATCAGAAGATATTTATCATGAGATAATATCAGGACTTAAGATGACTTTCAGATAAGGCAGGCGGCTGATTGAAAGGAAAGAAGATCGAGACTAAGATAGAAAGAATTATGCATGAAGAAAGAATTTTATGAAGAATAAAATACTTAGAAGAAAAGATAACTAGTTGATATATTTTAAGAAGCAGAATTATATTCCATATCAATTAGAATTTATCTTGTAACTGTGTAGTATATAAATACAGGCATAGGGTTTACACTATAAGTGTTATCATTATCGAAGTTATTATTCTTTATAACCCTAGCAGCTCTCGTGATAATTTGTTCATCACTGAGAGAGGACAGTTCCATATTGTAACGGAGTTTATTGTGTTGAATAAAATATGTTTTCTGTTACTTGAGTTCTTATATTCGATTTGATTGTGCTAAACACTGTATTCAACCCCCTTCTACAGTGTGTGTGACCTAACAGACCTGCAGTCTAAACACCAGCTGGTGTAGTACCCGTCGGGAATAGATGGGTATTTGTACGTAAACGAAATGAGAAAAATGAAATTTTGAGATATAAAGCCCGTCTTGTAGCCCAGGGATTCTCTCAAAGGCCTGGTTTTGATTACCAGAAAACATACTCTCCTGTGATGGATGGAGTTACTTTTCATTTTCTAATGGGTATGGCTTGTATGAAAAAACTGGAAACACGTTTGATGGACGTTGTGACAACATACCTATATGGATCACTTGATAGTGATATTTATATGAAAATTCCCTAAGGATTAAATATTGAGGACACTAAGCCTTAACATTTATTTTCTGTTAAATTACAACGATCATTGTATGGTTTGAAATAATATGGTCGTATGTGGTACAACAGGCTTAGTGAATACTTATTGAATGATGGATATGTTAATAATCAAGTGTGTCCTTGCATTTTCATTAAACGATCATCAACTGGTTTTATTATTATTGGTATAAATGTGGATGATTTGAATATTATCAGTACTACTGAAAATATTACTAATGTAACATCCCACATCGATAAGAATAAGAGTGTTTGTGACATTTATAGATACAAGTAAACAATCAATGTGTACCAAATCGCTAGCTTTTTCGTACTGACCTGTGATGGGTTGTTGAGTCATGATATGCATTCGGTTGTGGGCTTGGATGTTATAAATGGTATCAGAGCTCTGCCCGGCCGGAAGTGCAGAGGTACTGCCCGGGTTCCGTATGTGTGTTTGTGAGATCGACGAGGACGTCGATCCTATAAGAGGTGGTGTTTGTAACATCCCACATCGATAAGAATAAGAGTGTTTGTGACATTTATAGATACAAGTAAACAATCAATGTGTACCAAATCGCTAGCTTTTTCGGACTGACCTGTGGTGGGTTGTTGAGTCCTGATATGTATTCGGTTGTGGGCTTGGATGTTATAAATAAATCCTTGAGTGGAAGAGTCCACTTGAGAATTAGAGTCAGATATGCTTGATAAATATCCTCACTTACTTAGTTAGATTAGATTTTTAGGGCATAATCTTTTTAAGGGGGAAGGATATAACGACTCGTATATTTTTCTTATTATTTAAATATATAGTTATTAAATAATTAAATAAATAAAATATGTAAATAGGTTCTGTCAGCGGGTTATTACTTTGTCATTATGTATATGTGATTATTAGTGTATGGGATTGAATTACGTGGTTAATTATTGGATTGTATGATTTTGTTTCACTTTTAAAAGTGATTTTATTGCAGTTTTATTTTTTATAAATATTTGGATTGTCTCTAAAATTGTTTTTATGCTTTTATAATTATAATAGTTATTTTTGGGATTTTAAATATAGAATTTATAAATCAATATTTCATCAATTATATAATCTTGTATGATTTTCTGATTATGTTTAAGTGTAAATTCCATATTAAATTCAGAATTGCTTCAAAAATTACGAAACTCATATTTATTTAAGTTTGGAATATTCCGAGAATTTTAAAATTATTTTGGAAATTTTTGGGATTAATTTCACCCGCGCGTTGATGCGTTTAATTGTTAAAAGCGGATATAAATTCCGTTTCAAAAATTATTTTAAAATTATGAAAATTACGTTTTTATTTACTTCGGGATATTTCTAACATTTTAAGACTATTCTCGTAATTTTCTAAAATTATTTTATGTGCACCTCGGTCCCATAATTTTGAATTGCGGGTATGTCGTGTGTTTCAAAAATGCTTATAAAATTATGGAAACTTTATTTTATTAATTTCTAATTATTCAGAGAATTTTATTATTTAGTTGGTAATTATTTTCGGATTAGTTTTACCCGCAGCTTTGTTCGATAATCAGTATAAAACGAGACGAGGAAAGAAATCAGATTTGTAAGTAGGGACACATGTTCTGTTCCCAGGCCTGTTCTAGTCTCGTGTTTAACTGTAATTGGCTGTTAATTGATAAGGATAAAAATAAAATAATAAAATGTAACACAAACACATCGTCCCTATTTTCTCTCTCACAACTCTATCTCTCTAGAATCACTCAGGTCTCTGTAATCTCTCTGTCGGTCTATACTCCCTTCCCGATCTCCTTCCCGTCTCCTTCTTGCCTTTCGGGAATCCCATATCTCCTCCATTATTTTATTTTTCCGGCCATCTCGGTTTTAAAACCGGATTTCGATTCTCTTTGGTTGCCCGACTCCGTGATGCGTACATGTTCTAGTCGGGAAATTGAAAGCGGATGTTGGATGAAGGATAATCTAGTGGACAGTCGACGAGCTCAGTAGGGTTTCCATCGAAGAACCTGAGTGTTGAAGTCGAATCCAAGGTGATCTAGTGGTTAGACGTTAAAGCCTGAACGTCTGAGTCGGCTCAGAGTCGATCAGTTATAGTTGTAAAGCTCTGCAAGGCAAGTACCCCTGACCATTCTTTTATGGTTCAGTACGTATGAATAGCTAAATGATTTATTCTCGTAATGGAACAGAAACCTTTTAAGTTACGTATCCCCTGTAGTTATAAATCACTCTTTTCAACTTGTTTTGGGGAAAAGTAACTTCGAAAGATACCTATCTCGAATGAAATGATTTGCGAACTGGATTTTATATGTGTGTTGGCAAAACGAATGGTTTTGAAATGAGATAGGTATAAGTGTTTTGAAAACTGGATAAAACAGTCAGATATGGGATACATAGGGGCCAGAATGGGCCCATTGAGGTGGCGTAAGAGGCTAATTCGGTTGCGCACAAATTATAATCGATTAGTCCAGCATGTCAGAGACCTAGCTAGTCTCTAAGTTCCGGAACAGGTAAATGGGATGGCAGTTAGAGCCGTCTGGTGTTGATAGCCTGATCAGCTGTCTTCATATATCCGTTACGTATCTGATTTGGATTTGTGATTCCCGTAAGGGTATAAGTAGTTGATACAACGGTTTTATAAATGTAAATAGCATGCTAAAGCAACACACTACTACGTTGTTTTGATAAAGCATGCTAGTTAGTGATATCCAGTTATCTCCGATTTTCATTATATAATGTTGATGACATGATTACAGCTCTGTTCCTATTAATGTTACATTACTATTTTTATTCCGTTATTCATATAGTGGTACTGCTGAGCAATTGATTGCTCACCCTTGCAGAATGTTTTATATATGTGTTGCAGATGCCTAGGGGATTCTTCCGTGATCGTCAGGGCAGAGTTCCAGTTCCTTCCGTGTCAGTCTCCTTTGAGGTAGTTGTGTCGGACCAAAGATGGTCTGTTGAGTTGCTGTATTAAGTTAGTTATGTCAGTATGGGTTGTTGTAAGTTGGTTTTGTATTAGTTGTAATCTAAATCAAACTTAAACCTGGAAAAAGTCTTGGTATAGGGGTCGTGGTTATGTATAATGTTGAGTTGGATTATGTTATGTTATTATTATTGTTATTAATAACGTCAACTCCTGACCCTAGGGTTGAGGCCGTCACAGTTGGTATCCGTGTTTTGAAAACTGGATAAAACGGTCAGATATGGGTTACATAGGGGCCAAAGTAGGCCTATTGAGGTGGCGTAAGAGGCTAATTCTGTTGCGCGCATTATATAACCGATTAGTCCAGCCGGTCTAAGACCTAGCTAGTCTCTGAGTTCCGGAACAAGTAAATGGGATGGCAGTTAGAGCCGTCTGGTGTTGATAGCCTGATCAGCTGTCTTCACATATCCGTTACGTATCTGATTTGGATTTGTGATTCCCGTAAGGGTATAAGTAGTTGATATAACGGTTTATAAATGTGCGTAGCATAGCAACTGTGACGGCCTCAACCCAGGGGTCAGGAGTTGACGTCATCAACAATAATCATAAGATAAACAATTCGAGAATAGAATATAACTACGACCCCTTTACCAAGATCTTTTCCAGGTTTAAGTATAATTCATGTTACAACTAATTACAACACCAACTTACACAAGCCATTTTGACACCACTAACTTAATACAGCAACTCAATAGACCATCTTTGATCCAACACAACTACCTCATAGGAGCCTGACACTGAAGGAACTTGAACTCTGCCCTGACTACCGTGGAAGAATCTCCTAGGCATCTGCAATACATATGTAAAACATTCTGCAAGGGTGAGAAATCGCTTGTTCAGCAGTACCACTATATGAATAATAAATAAAACAGTTTATGATAAAATAGTGACATGAACATAGATAATAGCTCATATGCAACATAGGGTAAACATTCATAAACTGGATATTCAAAACTAGCATGCTCCGTAAAACAATAACATCAGTCGTGTGCTGTGTGTAAATACCAGAGTTAAATTTTAGCATGCTACTTCCTTTCAAATCATTTATCCCAACAAGTTGATTTGTTAAATAATTTCAAAACTGAATCAAGCAAATCTATTGGACGTTCAATGGGTGAAGATAGCTGATCAGTCTACCCTCACCGGACAGTGACTAACGGCCATCCAGAATAAAGAATGTGTTCCGGAACTTGGGAAAAGACTAGCTAGGTCTTTCCCTCAATGCTGGACTAATCGGTTAAACAGAGCGTCCAACCAAATTAGCCTCTTACGCAACCACCTGCTAGGCCGTTACCGCATAACGGGCCTCTTACGCAACTCCAATAGATTAATCGAATTCTCTTTTTGCCTCTTTCCAAAATTCCACGACATAGGTGGATCATAACTTTCCATGACATAGGTGGATCAAAACATTCCACGACATAAGTGGATCAAAACATTCCACGACATAGGTGGATCAAAACAGTCTTTCTTTATCCAGTTTCCAAAACCACTATCACCTATCTCTTTTTAAAATCATTTTATCACAGCACACTATTCAAAACTCTTTTCATTTAAATAACGCTTAGAGATAGGTGCTTTTAGAAGTTACTTTTCCCCAAAAATGTTTTTAAACAAAATTTTCAAATACAGGGGATACGTAACTTAAAACGTTTCTGTTCCATTACGAGATTAAAATATTAGCTATTCACATATACTGAACCATAAAAGGATGGTCAGGGGTACTTGCCTTGCAGAGCTTTACGACTATCACTGACTGATTTTGATAGACTTGGACATTCGGGCTCTCATGGAAAAATGACTGTCTCACTAGAAGACATCCCTGTTTCGCATCAATCTGTCTCAATATAATATCCCAGATTCTCGGGGTTCTTCACTTGGAACCTCGCTGCGCTTGTCGACTGATCACTAGGTTATCTTTAGTTCGATATCAATTCTTGAGTCCTTCGACTAGAACCTACAGAGCCGAAATACTCTATGTTAGACGTCTAGATTTGCTTGACAGATCCTCGCTAAACAATTTACCCAACGATAATGATTCCCGACTCTTACTTATTCATATTATAATAACACACACAACAATTAGGGTTCACGTTCTCAGAAATCGGTTCGGTGTTTGTTTCCAGAAAATACGTATACTAGTTATTTTACGAAATTAAGGTTATTGGTTTTGGTAAAACAATTTACCACTAAATACAATCAGGTTCCGCACAAAATATATGTATATATTTATTTATACTCGCTTGACATTCCGATAATTACAGAGTATGTCCCGCATTTTCGAATTTAATTTCCAAAAATTCGGTTAGCACCTCTTCTGTTTATCGGCCTACCCGTCGAACACTCGACGCCAACAGTCACAACTACACAACATCATGTTCACCATTCTCATATCACTTATACCACAACACAATTCGTATTTAATTATTTAAGTCCGGAAATATTTTACGTAAATCATTTTATTTATTTATAAAACTTAGGACTCAGAACAAAGTCATCACCGTCCACCGTTGACTCACCGGAGTTCATCATCAACGGCGGTATAATTTATTGGTGCCCGTTATTTTACGGGTTTCCAAATAAATTACGCCGATTAAAATAATTTTCTCGAAATGAAAATTTTTATATCACGAATATTATTCATTTATTTTTCTGCAGAAAAAGAGGAAAAATTAATTTTATAAAAATATCAAGCCCAACTGCATAAACAGGCCCAACAGTAAGGGCCGAAATACCCGGCCCAAACTGCAGCCCAAACCACAAGGAGCGCAACAACATCACAGCCCAAAAATACAGCCACCACTGTCACCGCACATACGGCCTCACGGCCGGCGCACACACACACATCATGAACCACACACACATCACAGAACACACATACATATCACAAAACACACGCACACATATCATAAAAGGACACACTAATATATACATACATGTATATATATGCAAGCAATTGAATCATAATAGAACTGAGGCAAGCCGGAAATATTACCGAAAGTAGAGCTACCGGAGATAACGCCGGAGATGAAAGGAAGAAACGGAAGGAAGAAAGAAAAGAAACTGAGAAACGAGAGAGAAAATAGAACAAACAGACAGAGAGACACAAGAGAGTAACAAAGGGAGAGACAAGGCGCGTGCCACAGGGGAAGGGGGTACATGGTTTTTTTCTTTATTGATAGAAATTATACACCTGCCACGTATCAATCAATTAACGAGAAATCAACACGTGTCCTGTTGCAGCGCTTTGCCCCGAAAATTTTAAAATTAATGAATCGAGGTGTACGAATACTAATTTCAGAAAATTAAGAAAATAATATCAAAATGTTATAAATATCCCGAAGTTTACAAAAACATAAATTTCAAAATTTTAAAAATAATTTTTAAGGTGCACTTTGTACCCACTTTTTAACAAATAACCAAACGACGCGCGGGTGAAACCAATCCCGAAAATTTCCAAAATAACTTTAATATTTTCAGAATAATACAAACTTAATAATATATGAGTTTCATAATTTTTGAAGATTTCCATGATTAAATATGGATTTTAAAAATAAACACACTCAGAAAATCATTTTAAAATGAACAATTAGTGAAATATTGATTTCTCAATTTTATAAAGTCCTAAAAATATTTATTGAAATTATAAAATTATAAAACCAATTTTAGAAACACTCCAAATATTTATGGAATTAAAACTGTAATAAAATCACTTTTATAAGCGAAATAAAATCACTTTTATAAGCGAAATAAAATCGTATAACTCAATAATAAATCACAGAATCCAATCCCATATATCGACATATCACAAATAAATAAATAAAAATTAACAACTACTGCCGAAATCAATATACACATCTATTTAATTATTTATTCCCCTATTACACTTTTAAATATTAGAAAATAAAAAAGGAAAATACACGAGTCGTTACTATATCATAGGAAGCGAAGTCTCAGGAATAAGTTTATTCCTATAGTGAATATGTTTTGGAAGAATTCTTGAGCAGAAGGATCTACTTAAGAGTTAGAGTCAGATATGCTTGACAAATATCCTCACTTGTTTAGTTAGATAAGATTCCGATGACAGAATCTTTTTAAGGGGGAAATGATATAACGACTCGTATACTTTTATATTATTTAAAAGTGTAATTATTAAATAAATAGTTAAATAAACTATGTGTATTGGTTTCGATCGCTATGTGTTGTTTTATTATTACCTCTGTGTGATTTTTTGGTTCATAGGGCTATTCGCAAAACTAATTATTGAGCTCTACTATTTTTGTTTCACTTTTAAAAGTGGATTTAATGCAAATTTATTTGCATAAATACTTGGATTATCTTTAAAATTATTTTTATGGTTTTATAATTATAATATTTATTTTTGGGATTTTATAAAATTTAGAAATCAATATTTCATCAATTATTTAGCCCTATGTGATTTTCTGATTACATTAAATTGTAAAATCTGCATTTAATTCCAGAATTCTTCAAAAATTATAAAATACATATTTATTTAAATTGGGAATATTCCGAAAATTTAAAATTATTTTGGAAATTTTCGGGATTAAATTTACCCGCACATTGATTGTTTATTTGAGAAACGTGGGTATAAATTGCGTTTCAGAATTTGTTTTAAAATTTGGAAATTTATGTTTTTATTTACTTCGGGATATTTCTAATATTTTAAGATTATTTTCGTGATTTTATGAATTTATTTTAAGTGCAGTTCGATTTATTAATTATGAAATGCGGGTACGAGTTGTGTTTTAAAAATGCTTTAAAATTATGAAAAGTTTAATTTATTAGTTTCGGGATTTTTATAAAAGTTTAAAATTAATTTGAAATTTTTTGAGATTATTTTATTCACGCGATGGTTCGTTATTTGTTAAAGCATAAATAAAATTGGGGTTTATAGTGGAGCACGGACACGTGTTCCAATTCTGTTATCTCTAGTGATACGTGGCATTACCTCGGGAATTGGTTTGTTGCTAGCTGAATAATTTTTTTTTTAGAAACATGGACATAAATAACAACACACGGGTATACACCCCTGTGCTGTCCCTCATCATCAAATCCCCCTCTGTTCTCCCGGATTCTGTTGAGGCCGTGTTGCTTTTCCTTTTTCTGATGATCTGCTCTGTTCCGGCCGCCTGGCCTTGGTTCAGTCAGGGTAATTACTTCTGCTTGTTTGGCTTGTGTATACAACCATATATGTGTGTATATATTTGGTTCTGTGTAATTGTTGTGCTACCGCCTGGATTCCTCACCTTTCCGGTTGATTTTACAGCCGTTCCTGTGTTTCCTTTCATCATCTGAAAGATATAACGACTCGTATACTTTTATATTCTTTAAAAGTGTAATTATTAAATAAATAGTTAAATAAACTATCTTTATTGGTTTCGATCACTATGTGTTGTTTTATTATTATCTCTGTGTGATTTTTGGTTCACAGGGTTGTTCACATAATTAGTTATTGAGTTGTACTATTTTTGTTTCACTTTTAAAAGTGAATTTAATGCAAATTTATTTGCATAAATACTTGGACTATCTTTAAATTTTTTTTTAAGGTTTTATAATTATAATATTTATTTTTAGGATTTTATAAAATTTAGAAATCAATATTTCATCAATTATTTAGCTCTATATGATTTTCTGATTACATAAAATTGTAAATCTGTATTTAATTCCAGAATTCTTCAAAAAATTATGAAATTCATATTTATTTAAGTTGGGAATATTCCGAAAATTTTCAAATTATTTTGGGAATTTTTGGGATTAATTTTACCCGCGCGTTGATTCGTTTATTTGAGAAAAGCGGGTATAAATTGCGTTTCAGAAATTATTTTAAAATTTTGAAATTTACGTTTTTATTTACTTCGGGATATTTGTAACGTTTTAAGACTGATTCCGTGATTTTCTGAATTTGTTTTAAGTGCAGCTCAGTTCGTTAATTGTAAAATGCGGGTTTAAGTTGTGTTTCAAAATTTATCTAAAAATTTATGAAATTCATGCTTTATTAATTTCAGGATATTTATAAAATTTTAAAACTAGTTTGGTAAATTTTTGGAACTTTATCGCCCGCAAATTATTCGTTTAAAATCAAATATCGGAGAAAATTGGGGCCAGAACATTCGTGATTATCCTATTATATACGTGTCAGTTTTGTTATAGTTCAAGGGGACACGTGTTTTGCTTCCTTGTTGTGGCAATTCAACTGCATTTTTGTTTTTAAAAAAAAAACAAAAACAACATCAATCTCTCCGACCTCTCTCTGCATCTCTCCCTCATTCGTAATCTCCCTTAATTCTCTATATTTCCCCATACGCCCCTGTTCTCTCCCTCCCCTCCCGTTATTTCCCCGTTTCCCCAGCGTTTCTCCATTTCTTTCTTCCTTCTGCGGAGGCGTGGTTTCCGGCGATTGTCCGGCCGCCGTAATCCGCTTGCTGTTGGGCTCTCCGTTCCTGCTCGTGTCTGTTTACCGGGTGTTAGGTGCGTGTGTGCGTAAGTGTGTGTTCGTGCGTGTGTAAGTGTCTATGGGTGTGTTATATATGTTCGTGTGTGTAGCATATTGTGGTGCTATTGATTCCGGTTACTTCAGGATGGTTATTGCATTTCTTTCCGGCCGATTAGGCCCTATTTGGCTCGAGTGGTTTTTCTTGTGCAGTGCAGTTTGATTATTTTATGAAATAAATTATTATGCAGAAAATTTGGTATTAAAGTTTATTGGTGGAATTCGTGTTGGAAACCCGAATTAATCAGGTACCCGCGAATTTCGCCGCCGTCAGTGATGAACATTCGTGAGCTGACGGTGGACTGTGATCACGCGGTTCTGAGTCCTAATATGAATAAAAATATAAAATGTAAATAATAATAATTTATAAATTTTATTTTGTAATATTCAAAATAAAAGCAGTAGTTAAATATTCGGTTGTGAGGTTGGTTGGATTACGTGATTGGTTTGGACTGAATTGCTTGGTTGTGAATTGTTGTGTGATTGATTTGACGTCGATTATTGTTCGACGGGTAGTCCGATAAACAAAGGAGACGCTGCCTAAATTTTGGGAGCATATCCTGTAAATTATCGGGGGAAATTCGTCGAGTGTGTATAGTTATATACCTATAAATAAATGTTGTACGGGCCTACCTGCATATTGTAATAAATGGTTAATAACCTTGTTTTTACGAAATGTATCTGCGTGTTGTAAGAATATATTTTATAAGTTATAACTGACAACCATGTTTCCTACAATGACAAGTATATGTGATTTCCGAAAATGAATATCGAGCCGAGTTTTAAGTACGTGAACCCTGATTGCTATGTGTATCGTATTAATATGTGTAATTACGAGTCGGGATTTGATATCGAATGGGCAGGTTTGCTAGCGAGGATATGTTAAGCATAATCGAAAGTTTAAAGTAGGGTATTTCGACTCTGTAGATTATAGTCGGAAGGCCCGAGACTGGCATTGGACTAAAGTTAACCTATGATCAATCGACAAGCGCAGCAAGGTTCCAAGCGAAGGACTTGAGCGTTGAAGTCGGATCCAGGATAGTCAAATAGTAAGGCGATAAAGTCGAGTGTCCAAATCGGTTCAAGGTCAAACAGGGATAGTTGTAAAGCTCTGCAAGGTAAGTACCCCTGACCATTCGTTTATGGTTCAGTATGTATGAAAAGCTAAATATTTTATTCTCGTAATGGAATAGAAATGTTTTAAGTTACGTATCCCCTGTAGTTATAAATCACTGTTTTCAAATTGTTTTGGGGAAAAGTAACTTCGAAAGGTACCTATCTCGAATGAAATGATTTGCGAACTGGATTTTATATGTGTGCTGGCAAAACGAATGGTTTTGAAATGAGATAGGTACAAGTGTTTTGAAAACTGGATAAAACGGACAGATATGGGATACATAGGGGACATAGTGGGCCTATTGAGGTGGCGTAAGAGGCTAATTCGGTTGCGCGTAATATATAACCGATTAGTCCAGTAGATTAGAGACCTAGCTAGTCTCCGAGTTCCAGAATAGGTAAATGGGATGGCAGTTAGAGCCATCTCGTGTTGATAGCCTGATCAGCTGTCTTCACATTTCCATACGTATCTGATTTGGCTTTGTGATTCTCGTAACAGAACAAGTGAGTTATACAGTGGATTTGGAAATGAAAATGGCATGCTAGAATTAAACTCTGATATTTGTACACAGCACACTACTACGTTGCTTTGTTGAAAGCATGCTAGTTTTGAGTATCCAATTTATGAATGTTTACCATGTGTTGCAAATGAGCTATAATCTCTGTTCCTATCACTGCTTTATCATAAAATATTTTACTTGTTATTCATATAGTGGTATTGCTGAGCAATTGATTGCTTACCCTTGCAGAATGTTTTTATATACGTATTGCAGATGACTAGGAGATTCTTCCGCGATAGTCGGGCAGAGTTCCAGTTCCCTCCATGTCAGACTCCTCTGAGTTGGTTGTATTGGGCCAAGGATGGTCTGTTGAGTTGCTGTGTTAAGTTAGTTGCGTCAGGATGGTTGTTGTAAGTTGGTTTATAATGGTTGTAACCTAAATCATACTTAAACCTGGAAAAGATCTTGGTAAAGGGGTCGTGTTTATGTTAAGTTGAATTATATTGTGTTGATATTATTGTTATTGATGACGTCAACTCCTGACCCCGGGGTTGAGGCCGTCACAGTTGGTATCAGAGCTACAGGTTTGAGTCCCTGATTTAGGTTAGGAGTAGAGTCAAAATAGTGCAGGAAGGTTTATATATAGAGATGAGTCAGCAACTCAATCAAAGGAGCGAGTCAAAGAGTTCATTCGAGGGTTTTTAAGGTGAAACCCTGACGCCTGTTGAGGATTGACTGGAACTGCCCTAACCTAGAGTATGTTTCTTTCGCCTATGCATTGCTAGTAATGTTCGATAGAGATTTCTAGTTTTCTCCTTGAGAAAACGAGTCTGATCGCGGGAATTCAACCTTTGCGCGAATCCTTGGTGTGTCAGCTATAGAAACACCCATATTATCCCTAAATATAGCATTTTTGATGTCAAGGAATGTTGATGAATCTAGTGTGCGACCTCGATGAATTCAGATGGAATGCTAATAGTCAGTGGCTGCTATGACAGCCAAGTCTCGTAATGAATAGAGATTAGTATGGTGGTTTATATCTTGAACCCTATACTTCTTTCTTGAGGCATAATTTTGTTTCTGAAATAATTGTTTACTATTCCATAAGTTGCTTATTCATCCTGTGAGCAAGTTAGGAGCGCGAAGTAAGCAACTCAAAGTCCTGTTGACCTCATTACAAATCAGATTATTTCCTTTTTATTTGTGAATTTCTTATCTAAACATTTCGGTGACTTTTTCGGTTGATTGGGGCAAACAATGCATATGAATTGACCATTTGTCTATGTGACAAAAGGGTCTGGTGGGACACCACCGAGTTATGTATTGTGAACTGTGCCGTACTAAGATTGGCCATCTTATGTACTTGTATGGTTACTCTCAGTCATACCTATATCTTCCTCACTGTTCCTTCTTATTTGATTGATTCCTTGACTTTGAAATTTCATTTGAAGTCCCGAAGCAGTGAATTGTCAGTAGCTTTTGCAATTAGACAGCCCTGGTTATTGAAAGTAATTGAGAGTTGACTGTCTGGAGGAAATAGAAGTTTTACATCGGGTTGCTAGCTATCTCAGAAACGATAATAGTAGAGAGGATTTATGATACGATATTGAAGGTTGCGGCTTTAGAAAAGTTAACTCTGTGGAAGATAGGTTAATGGTAGGAGATAAGAAGTTGCCGTGGGAAAGAAAGGTAATTCAGTGATTGATGAATCACTTGAGGGTAATAAGAAATCATCCCCGGAGAAAAGGTTGGTTGAAATTTGGACTATGGTGCCTGGAAGAGTTTAGCGTTCCTTAAAATTGACCTGATTTATTAGTTTGTTCAATGCAGGTGGGTGATATAGCCAGCCAAGTTTTGTGGTATATTAAAGTTGATGTGTTAATTAAGTAGTGGCGGGAAGTTAGTCGGTTGTTGTTATATTGAGGAGTCGTATGACGGTGCTTAGTTTTTTTGTATTTTAGTTTTCCTGAACTGTTATTGATTCTGCTACTATCATTGTTGCTATGATTTCTAGCGCTATTAATCTAGATTTCTTTTGTAAATGGACGCCGATATTAAGGACATGGGTATTTTATTGGGCAGCATTTTCCTGATACCGGTGCACCGTTTAAACGATGATATCTTTTGTCAAACATTTTGTTATGTTTTGAATAAACTCATTTATATATCTCAGGAAGATGCCACCTAAGAAAGCTACCCAGTCTAAAGAAAATAGTAGTAGTTTTGCTGAGGGTCCAACTATAAATGAAATTCTAGATTTGTTGCGCCAGCAGCAGCAACAACAGTTGCAGTTAATCTAACAGGTTCAACAACGGTAATTACTGTTGCAGCAACAACAACAAGGAGTGAACCAAAGTGCTAATTTCAAATCCTTTAAGAATGTTAACCCTCGTGAGTTTAAAGGTGAACCTAATCCAGTGGTTGCTGAAGCATGGTTAAAAGAGATGAAGAAAGCTTTCAACCGTGTCCAAGTAAGTGATAATTTTAATAATGAATGTGCAAGTTAATTTTTGAAAAATGAAGCGAATCATTGGTGGGAGTCAACTAGAGCATTAGAAGGAGAAGGTCATGTCCCATGAGCTAGGTTTACTGAGTTATTTTTGGAAAACTATTTCCCAAATTGTGTGCGGAGTCAAATGGAGATTGAGTTCCTAGAACTGAAGCAAGGTGATAGAAGTGTAGCCGAGTATGAGGCTAAGTTCACAGAGTTGGCTTGGTTTGTACCAGATTATGTGTGCTCTGAAGCTCAGAAGGCATTGAGGTTTCAATAAGGATTGAAGCCTGGAATTCGTAGTGGAGTGGTGGCATTGCAACTCAAGACATATCCTTCCATAGTTCAGGCCGTCTTAGTAATTGAATTTGATCAGAAGTTAGCCGCTAGAGAAAAAGAAGATAAGAAGCGAAAGATTGATGATCCGGAAGAAGGATCTAGTTATCTCTGATTTTCATTATATAATGTTGATGACATGATTACAGCTCTGATACCAATTGTGACGGCCTCAACCCCGGGGTCAGGAGTTGACGTCACCAACAACAATAGTAATAAACATAATATAATCCAGTTCATTAATTATACATAATCACGACCCCTTTACCAAGACCTTTTCCAGGTTTAAGTATGATTTAGGTTACAACTATTACAAAACCGACTTACAACAAACCATCCTGACGCAAATAACTTAATACAGCAACTCAATAGACCATCTTTGGTCCAACACAACTACCTTAGAGGAGCCTGACACGGAAGAAACTGGAACCCTGCACTGACTATCACAAAAGAATCTCCTAGGCATCTGCAATACATATATAAAACATTCTGCAAGGGTGAGCAATCAATTGCTCATCAATACCACTATATGAATAGCAAGTAAAACAATTTATGTTAAAGCAGTGACAGAAACAGAGATTATAGCTAGTTTGCAAAACTTGATAAACATTCATAATCTGGATACTCAAAATTAGCATGCTTTCAACAAAACAAATGTAGTAGTGTGCTGTGTACAAATACCAGAGAATAATTCTAGCATGCCATTTTCATTTCCAAATCCATTGTATAAACTACTTATACCCTTACGGGACACAAATCCAAATCAGATACGTAATGGATATGTGAAGACAGCTGATCAGGCTATCAACACCAGACGGATCTAACTGCCATCCCATTTACCTGTTCCGGAACTCAGAGACTAGCTAGGTCTCTGACCTGCTGGACTAATCGGTTGTAGGGTGCGCACAACCGAATTAGCCTCTTACGCCACCTCAATAGGCCTACTCTGGCCCCTATGTATCCCATATCTGATCGTTTTATCCAGTTTTCAAAACACTTGTACCTATCTCATTTCAAACCATTCATTTTACCAGCACACATATAAAATCCAGTTCGAAAATCATTTCATTCAAGATAGGTACTTTCGAAGTTACTTTTACCCAAAACAATTTGAAAATATTGATTTATAACTACAGGGGATACATAACTTAAAACGTTTCTGTTCCATTACGAGAATAAAACATTTAGCTATTCATACGTACTGAACCATAAAAGAATGGTCAGGGGTACTTGCCTTGCAGAGCTTTACAACTAATACCGATTGACCTTGGAGTGACTTGGACACTCGGCTTGACCGCTTTACTAACAGACTATTCTGGATCCGACTTCAATGCTCAGGTCCTTCGTTCGGAACCTCGCTGCGTTTGTCGACTGATCACTGGGTTATCTTTAGTTCAATACCAATTCCTGAGTCCTTCGACTAGAACCTACAGAGTCGAAATACCCTATGTTAGACGTCTAGGTATGCTTGACATATCCTCAATAACACATCTACCCTTCGATATCAAATCCTGACTCATACTTATATACATTATTATCATCCACGTAATAATAATACACGTAACAATCAGGGTTTACATACTTAAAACTTAACTCGATGCTTATTTTCGAAAAACACATATACTCGTCATTTTAGGAAACAAGTTATCAGTTATATTTTATGAAATATTTATTTATAGCTATATACCTATTTACATCCGACTGGTAGTTTCGATATTTTACAGGATACGTTCCCGAAAATTGGGTAGCGTCTCCTTTATTTATCGGACTACCCGTCGAATACAATCGACGTCTCAACAACAACCATTCCAACACCTAATCCAAGAATTACATTTCATCAATTACTTTACGCGCTCGGCTCTGATATAAAATATCTAATTTTCATTTTAAAGATAATTTTATGAATTAAATAAATGTTTTAAAATTTTAGGACTCAGATATACCACAAGACTTGGCTGACTATATCAACCACCAATTACATTGGACAAACTGATGGATCAAGTCAATTTAAGAAACGCTGGGCTCTTCTAGGCACCAAAGTCCAAATTTCAACCAGTCATTCCTCTAAGGATGATTTCTTATCACCCACCAGCGATCCATCAACCACCAATTTACTTTATCCGAAGCTATAATTCCATCATTAGGTCCTGAACTCTCGCGGTTACCATTATTCTTAAATGACACTCGAATGTAGAGCTTTCATTCTTCCCAACAATCAACTTTTATTCGCTTCCAGTAATGGGAACCATCGAATCACCGAAACTCATTATCATAAAATAGCATATAAGATTTCAAAATCAAGAGAATCGAATATGAAAGAAGTGAAGGGAATGTAGGTATGACTGAGGGCAACCATACGAGTACATAAGATGGCCAGTCTTAGTACCGTATAGTTCATAACACATACTTCGGTGGCATCCCATCAGATCCTTTTGTCACACAGACAAATGATCAGTTCATATGCATTGTTTGTCCCAATCAACCGATAGAATCTCCAAGAAAAGATTCAATGTTTAAATAGAGATTTACCAATAAGGAGGGAGAAAATCTGATTTATAATTGAACCAATATAATCTTAAGTTGCATACTTCGAATTTGACTTCCTTGCAGATAAGTAAGCAACTTATGGGGAAACATGCATTTATTCTGGAAGGCAAAAGATGTCTCAAGAAATGCGTATAAGATTTAGGATATAACAACAATACGGATCCCCATACTTCACAGAACTTAGCTGTCATAGCAGCCACCGACTATTATCGTATTTTCCGAGCTCACCGAGGTCACACACTCGGTCTAACCACACTTCTTGACACAGAAAATGCGATATTTAGAAATAGCGTTGGCATCTTCTCAGCTGACACAACAAGGGCCCGCTCAACGGTGAATCCTTGCAATCAGACTCATTTTCTGGAGGGAAAAACTAGAAATCTCTATCAAACATTACTAATAATACATATGCGAAGGAAACGTACTCTAGGTTAGGGCAGCTCCAGTCAATCCTCAATAAACATCAGGGTTACGCTTCCGAAACCCTTGACTAAACTCATAGACTTGCTCCTCTGATTGAGTTTCTGACTCACATCTATATATAAACCTTCCTATACATTTTTGACTGTACTCCTAACCTAAATCAGGGACTCAAACCTGTAGCTCTGATACCAACTGTGACGACCTCAACCTCGGGGTCAAGAGTTGACATCATCAACAACAATTATAAGGTAAACAATTCGATAATATAATATAACTACGACCCCTTTACCAAGATCTTTTCCAGGTTTAAGTATGATTCAGGTTACAACTAATTACAACACCAACTTACACAAGCCATTCTGGCACCACTAACTTAATACAGCAACTCAATAGACCATCTTTGGTCCAACACAACTACCTCAGAGGATCCTGACACTGAAGGAACTGGAACTCTGCCCTGACTACCGTGAAAGAATCTCCTAGGCATCTGCAATGCATATGTAAAACATTCTGCAAGGGTGAGCAATCGCTTGCTCAACAGTACCACTATATGAATAACAAATAAAACAGTTTATGATAAAATAGTGACAGGAACAGAGATTATAGCTCATTTGTAACACAGGGTAAACATTCATAAACTGGATATTCAAAACTAGCATGCTCCGTAAAACAATAACATCAGTCGTGTGCTGTGTGTAAATACTAGAGTTAAATCTTAGCATGCTACTTCCTTTCATTTATCCCAAAAAGTTGATTTTTTAAACAATTTCAAACTGAATCAAGAAAATCTATTAGACGTTCAACGGGTGAAGATAGCTGATCAGTCTACCCTCACCGGACAGCGACTAACGACCATCCAGAATAAAGAATGTGTTCCGGAACTTGGGAAAAGACTATCTAGGTCTTTCCCCCAATGCTAGACTAATCGGTTAAACAGAATGTCCAACCCAATTAGCCACTTACGCCTACTCAATTCCAATAGAACAACTGAATTCCCCTTTTTTTTTCTTTCCAAAGTTCCACGACATAGGTGGATCAAAACATTCTCTTTATCCAGTTTTCAAAATCACTATTACCTATTGCTTTTAAATCATTATGTCACAAACACTATTCAAAAACTTCTTTTCATTTAAATCACACTTAGAGATAGGTGCTTTCAGAAGTTACTTTTCCCCAAAACATTTTAAACAACATTTCAAATACAGGGGATACGTAACTTAAAACAATTCTGTTCCATCACGAGAATAAAACATTTAGCTATTCATACATACTGAACCATACAAGGATGGTCAGGGGTACTTGCCTTACAGAGCTTTACGACTATCACTGACTGATTTTGATAGACTTGGACATTCGGGCTCTTATGGAAAAATGACTGTCTCACTAGAACACATCCCTATTTCGCAACAATCTGTCTCAAGATAATATCCAAGACTCTCGGGGTTCTTTGCTTGGAACCTCGCTGCACTTGTCGACCGATCACTAGGTTATCTTTAGTTCGATATCAATTCTTGAGTCCTTCGACTAGAACCTACAGAGCCGAAATACTCTATGTTAGACGTCTAGGTATGCTTGACAGATCCTCGCTAAACAAATTTATGAAACGATAACGATTCCCGACTTGTACTTATTCATATTATAATAACACACACAACAATTAGGGTTCACGTTCTCAGAAATCGGTTCGGTGTTTGTTTCCAGAAAATACGTATACTAGTTATTTTACGAAATTAGGTTTATTGGTTTTGGTAAAACAATTTACCACTACATACAATCAGGTTCCGCACAAAATATATGTATATATTTATTTATACTCGCTCGACATTCCGATAGTTACAGAGCATGTCCCGCATTTTTGAATTTAATTTCCAAAAATTTGGGCAGCACCTCTTCTGTTTATCGGCCTACCCGTCGAACACTCGACATCAACAGTCACAACAATCACAACATCACGTTCACCATTCTCATATCACTTATACCACAACAAAATTCGTATTTAATTATTTAAGTCCGAAAATATTTTACGTAAATCATTTTATCTATTTATAAAACTTAGGACTCAGAACAAAGTCATCACCGTCCACCGTTGACTCACCGAAGTTCATCATCAACGGCGGTATAATTTATTGGTGCCCGTTATTTTACGGGGTTCCAAATAAATTGCGCCGATTAAAATAATTTTATCGCAATGAAATTTTTTATATCATGAATATTATTCATTTATTTTCCTGCGGAAAAAGAGGAAAAATTAATTTTATAAAAATATCAAGCCCAACTGCATAAACAGGCCCAACAGTAAGGGCCTAAATACCCGGCCAAACTACAACCCAAACCACAAGGAGCCCAACAACATCACAGCCCAAAAACATAGGCACCACTGTCACCGCACACACGGCCTCACGGCCTCACGGCCGGCGCACACACACACAGCACGGACCACACACACATCACAGAACACACACACATATATCACAAAACACACACACATATATCCCAAAAGGACACACATATATATACATACATGTATATATATGCAAGCAATTGAATCGCAATAGAACTGAGGCAAGCCGAAAATATTACCGGAAGTAGAGCTACCGGAAGTAGAGCTACCGGAGATAATGCCGGAGATGAAAGGAAGAAACGGAAGGAAGAAAGAAAAGAAACCGAGAAACGAGAGAGAAAAGAGAACAAACAGGGAGAGAGACACAAGAGAGTAACAGAGGGAGAGACAAGGCGCGTGCCACAAGGGAAGGGGGTACATGGTTTTTTTTTCTTTATTGATAGAAATTATACATCTGTCACGTATCAACCAATTAACGAGAAATCAACACGTGTCCTGCTGTAGCGCTTTGCCCCGAAAATTTTAAAATTAACGAATCGAGGTGTACGAAAAATAATTTCAGAAAATTACGAAAATAATATCAAAATGTTATAAATATCCCAAAGTTTACAAAAACATATATTTTGAAATTTTAAAAACAATTTTTAAGGTACACTTTGTACCCGCTTTTTAACAAATAACGAAACGACGCGCGGGAGAAACGAATCCCGAAAATTTCCAAAATAACTTTAAAATTCTTAGAATAATACGAACTTAATAAGATATGAGTTTCATAATTTTTGAAGATTTCCATAATTAAATATGGATTTTACAAATAAACACACTCAGAAAATCATTTAAAAATGAATAATTAGTGAAATATTGATTTCTCAATTTTATAAAGTCCTAAATATAATTATTGAAATAATAAAATTATAAAACCAATTTTAGACACACTCCAAATATTTACGGAATTAAAAATGTAATAAAATCACTTTTACTAGCGAAATAAAATCGTATAACTCAATAATAAATCACACAATCCAATCCCACATATCGATATATAAAAAATAAATAAATAAAAATCAACAACTGCTGCCAAAATCAATACACACATTTATTTAATTATTTGTTCACCTATTACACTTTTAAATATTAAGAATAAAAAGGAAAATACACGAGTCGTTATATCCAACTGTGACGGCCTCAACCCCTGGGTCAGGAGTTGACGTCATCAATAACAATTATAACAACATAACATAATCCAAATCAACATTATTATATAAATACAACCCCCTTTTTACCAAGATCTTTTCCAGGGTTAAGTATGACTTATGTTACAATCATCACAAAACCAATTTACTAGAGACAATTCTGACAATACTATCTTAATACAGCAACTCAACAGACCCACTTTGGTCTAACACAACTACCTCAGAGGAGCCTGACGTGAAAGAAACTGGAACTATGCTAGACTACCGCGGAAGAATCTTCTAGGCATCTGCAATACATATATAAAACATTCTGCAAAGGTGAGCAATCAATTGCTCAGCAGGACCACTATATGAATAACAAGTCAAAATGATTTAAAGCAGAACAATTATTGGAACATAATTCATAATTTGTTAGAAACATGTAAAACAGGTATAAACATTCATAAACTGGATATTCAAAACTAGCATGCTTTCAACAAAACAAACGTAGTAGTGTGCTGTGTAAGTACTAGAGCCCAATTTTAGCATGCTACGCACATTTATAAACCGTTGTATCAACTACTTATACCCTTACAAGAATCACAAAACCAAATTAGATATGTAACGGATATGTGAAGACAGCTGATCAGGCTATCAACACCAGACGGCTCTAACTGCCATCCCATTTACATGTTCCGGAACTCAGAGACTAGCTAGGTCTCTGACCTGCTAGACTAATCGGTTATAATTTGCGCGCAACCGAATTAGCCTCTTACGCCACCTCAATGGGCCCACTCTGGCCCCTATGTATCCCATATCTGACCGTTTTATCCAGTTTTCAAAACACTTGTACCTATCTCATTTCAAAACCATTCGTTTTGCCAGCACACATATAAAATCTAGTTCGCAAATCATTTCATTCGAGATAGGTACCTTTCGAAGTTACTTTTCCCCAAAACAATTTGAAAACAGTGATTTATAACTACAGGGGATACGTAACTTAAAACATTTCTGTTCCATTACGAGAATAAAACATTTAGCTATTCATACTTACTGAACCATAAAAGAATGGTCAGAGGTACTTTCCTTGCAGAGCTTTACAACTATCTCTTTTCCACCTTGAACCAATTCGGACACTCGGCTTTATTGCCTTACTATTCGACTATTCTGGATCCAACTTCAACGTTCAGGCTTTATCGTCTAACCACTAGATCGCCTTGGATTCAACTTCAACACTTCGGTTCTTCAGTTTGAACCCTATTGAGCTCGTCGATTGTCCACTAGGTTATACTTAGTCCATCATCCACTTTCAGTTTCACGACTAAAACTTACAGGGTCGAAATATCCTACGTTAGACGTCCAGGTATGCTTGACATATCCTCAATAACACATCTACCCTTCAATATCAAATCCTGACTCCTACTTATATACATTATTATCGTCCATATAATAATAATACACGTAACAATCAGGGTTTACATACTTAATACTTAACTCGATGCTTATTTTCGAAAAACACTTATACCTGTCATTTTAGGAAACAAGTTATCAGTTATATTTTACGAAATATTTATTTATAGCTATATACCTATTTACATCCGACTGGTAGTTTCGATATTTTGCAGGATACGTTCCCGAAAATTGGGCAGTGTCTTCTTTGTTTATCGGACTACCCGTCGAATACAATCGACGTCTCAACAACAACCATTCCAACACCCAATCCAAGAATTACAATTCATCAATCACTTTACGCGTTCGGCTTTGATATAAAATATCTAATTTTTTTAAAGATAATTTTATGAATTAAATAAATATGTTAAAATTTTAGGACTCTGAATTAATTCATCACAGTCCACCGTCGGCTCGCCGACGCTCATCGCCGACGACGGCAAAAATTCGGTGGTGCCCGTTTATTATGGGTGTCCTACACGAATTTTGCCAATATAAAAAAATTTATGATCGCAAATAATTCGAAGAATCATAAGAATTTACTCGAATTTTCTTAGAGTAATTCAGATAAACTCATCAACAATTCATTCAATTTTTCAGAAATAACTCGAACAAACCCTAGGAATCAGGATACCAATACACGCGCAGACAGATGAAGAAAGGAAACACAGGAACGGTTGTAAAATCAACCGGAAAGGTGAGGAATCCAGGCAGTAGCACAATAATTGCACATAACCGAATATATACACATATATATGGATGTATACACAAGCCAAACAAGCAGAAGTAATTACCCTGACTGAACCAAGGCCAGGCGGCCGGAACAGAGCAGATGATCGGAAAAAGGAAAAGCAACACGGCTTCAACAGAATCCGGGAGAACAGAGGGGGATTTGACGATGAGGGACAGCACAGGGGTGTATACCCGTGTGTTGTTATATATGTCTATATTTCTATTTTTTTTATTCAGCTAGCAACAAACCAATTCCTGAGGTAATGCCACGTATCACTAGAGATAATAGAATTGGAACACGTGTCCGTGCTCCACTATAAACCCCAAATTTATTTATGCTTTAACAAATAACGAACCATCGCACGAATAAAATAATCTTGAAAAAATTCAAATTAATTTTAAAATTTTATAAAAAATCCCGAAAATAATAAATTAAAATTTCCATAATTTTTAAAACATAACTCGTACCCGCATTTCACAATTAACGAATTGAGCTGCACTTAAAATAAATTCATAAAATCATGAAAATAGTCTTAAAATATTAGAAATATCCCGAAGTAAATGAAAACATAAATTTCAAATTTTAAAATAATTTCTGAAACGTATTTTATACCCGCTTTTCTCAAATAAACGAATCAACGCGTGGGTAAAATTAATCCCGAAAATTCCCAAAATAATTTTAAATTTTTTGTAATATACCCAACTTAAATAAATATGAATTTCATAATTTTTGAAAAATTCTAGAATTAAATGCAGATTTTATAATTTAATGTAATCATAAAATCATATAGGGCTAAATAATTGAAGAAATATTGATTTCTAAATTTTATAAAATCCTACAAAACAAATATTGTCAATATAAAACCATAAAAATAATTTTAAAGATAATCCAAGTATTTATGCAAATAAATTTGCATTAAATCCACTTTTAAAAGTGAAATAAAAATAGTACAACTCAATAATTAGTTATGCGAACAGCCGTGTGAACCAAAAAATCACACAGAGGTAATAATAAAATAATACATAGTGATCGAAACCAATACACATAGTTTATTTAATTATTTATTTAATAATTACACTTTTAAATAATATAAAAGTATACGAGTCGTTATATCCTTTCCCCCTTAAAAAGATTTTGTCCTCAGAATCTGATCTAACTAAACAAGTGAGGATATTTATCAAGCATATCTGATTCTAACTCTTAAGTAGATCCTTCTGCTCGAGAATTCTTTCAAAACATATTCACTATAGGAATAAACTTATTCCTGAGGCTTCGCTTCCTATGATCTAGTATCTAGATTGGGTCATACACCTTGCTTTAATTAATAAAGAATACCTTACCTTGATACGAAGACCCAAAACACTCTAGGAATGTGATGCCGCTATGGCAACAATGCTAGCTTATAGACAACTTATTTAATTTTCTTAATATCTTACACGATCCCGAATTTCTAGGGCTTAGCTTACTTTGATGCTCAAATCTTACTATTCCTTTTCAAGGCAAAACTTCCAGCGATATCAATGTTCTCACTTTTATCTCTATATCCTTACGACATGAATCCGCATTCGCCCTTTGTATACCATGAGTTACTTTTAGCCTTTCCCAATCAATATTCCTTATTCATAATCTTGTGAACTAGTTCAAGATCCGACGATTCCTTTAACTCTTCAATCAATTTAGACTGTGGATGAACTTCATGTAGAGGCTTCCTTTTTCACCTTCGATTGTTCAAACTTCAACCCTCACTCTTTCAAATTCATTTATTAACTCCTCAGGGATCTTAATCACATATACTGGTCTTGCTTGAGTGATCGTTACTAGGACACCATAATCTTTTGGTAATCTCAATCATAATTCATACCTTGAAATCTTAACATACAGCTGCTACCTTTTCAATCTTCGTAGAGGAATCCTTGGGCGTTCTATATGGATTTTCTAGAGTATAGATCTGAGGATGTTATCAATAAATACAATTACACTTGTACAAGTACTCCTTATATACTTTGTTCAATAAATCTTCAAATACGACTAATGCATTTGTTAATCCAGATATTACCATCCGAACTCGTAATGTCCATACCTTGCTCTAAACACAATCTTTAGTATGACCTCAAACTTACCTTTAACTAACTGTGGCCTGATCTTAGGTCAACATTCACAACCCACTACATTCTTTTACTTGAATCATATAAATAATCAATCTTATACAGGGGTCACTTATTTCTTTTTATCAACTTCTCCAACTTCTGATAATCAGTACTTAACATCGCACATGCATTCTTCTTTTCTATAAACCACATCAGTTTGTAACACAGATTACACCTTGTCTCATTAGTCTTTTATCTCATAATTCTGAAGTTTCCCCTTAACCAATTACTTGATTCCTATTGGGTCATCCGATACGGCTTTTGACACCAGTTTGACTATCTTATACTCCAAGATTATTCTGGTAAGTCATTCGATAAAACCTTTGGGACCTTACTTGCTATCTAAATTCTTCCAATTTAGGTGCTTCCTTCTTATTATCCCTTACTTGTGCTAGTCACGCCTTATATACCTGCTTATGCCCTTGGATACTCATCCTATTATTAGCTTTCGTAGATATTACTATTCGCTTCTTCTGGTAATCAATCATTGCTCTGGTTCTTTATGAGGGTTTTGAGTAGCTAATCCCTTACTCATATTATAAGTCTTAGCCTTGGCTGTACCGGACGTCAAACCTTTTGATGCATTACCTCCCATGCTATCTCGGGAAGTACTTCTACAATTCTTGGAAACATGCCCCACCTTGCCAACAGACGACTCCTGGATTTTCCACCTTACATTCTGATGCATGATGTCCCTTCTGACTACACCTAAAACATTCAGTATTTGCCTTACACCTTCCACCATGCCTCTTACCGCATTTCTTACACTCCGATATAGGCAACTTAACCGACTTGGCTTGCTTAGAGCTGGCTGAGGTGTTACTAATCCTATTTAAAGAAATACTTTTCCTTCTAAATTATTTATTCTTACTCCTTCCACCCTTCTTCTGAGATTTCTGGCTAGATCCTTCTTGATTTGTTACTTCTTCCATATCATCTATCTTTCGCTTCTTATCTTCTTTTTCTCTAGCGGCTAACTTTCAAATTTAATTACTAAGGCAGCTGAACTACGGAAGGATACGTCTTGAGTTATAATGCCACCACTCCACTATGAATTTCAGACTTCAATCCTTGTTGAAACCTCCTTGCCTTCTAAGCTTCAGAGTATACATAATCTGGTACAAATCTAGCCAACTCCGTAAACTTAGCTTCATACTCAGCTACACTTCTGTCACCTTACTTCAATTCTAAAAACTCAATTTCCATATGATTCCGCACATAATCTGGGAAATACTTTTCCAAAAACAATTCAGTAAACTTAGCCCATGGAATAGGGCCTTCTTCTACTAACGCCCTGGTTGACTCCTGTTGTGTATATGTTGTGTACTTGATGATTTCATGAACAAAATACCTTGGTAGATTTTACTTAGTGAAAATGTAGCACTCGACGGATAAGAATTATAGTCCCGACCGATAATTCATTTTAGTCCCGATGGATGATGATTATTATCCATTGAGTGAGTAGCTTATGTAATAATAAGTCGGTAGCACATTTCTGCATACACATTGTTTAGAATCTGTAGTTGTACTTAAGTCATGTTGACTATAACTAGATATGCAGAATAGGTTAATTAATTATATATAGATGATGTCTTGTAATTCTGCATAAATGAAATGGAGTCAAGTGCTTGATTGCTACCCGACGGATAAACAACAATGAATCCGACAGATGATCAACAACCCGACGGATGATCAATAACTCGACGGATGATCATAAACCCGACGGATAAAGAATTCAAATATCTGTTGACAGTGACAACACAGTCACATGCGTCGAGTGTATGTAAATGGAATGTGGTAGCCTATTCAACTGGGTTTTCGAGAACAAAGAAGCATTGCCATTTCCATGCTATTATGAAGATATTCAAAGATGCTGGAATAGAGTAATGAAGTAGCATTGTATTTGTAACACCCCCAAATTCGGGGTCGGGGATCCGAGTTATCACGAGTTCCATTTCCCTTAATAATACTTAATCTTAATAATCAACCAACTACTGCGTACTGTGACCCCACTATACACACACACCACAAGTTATAGTCTCAGAGATGAATATCCAAAAATAACACAAGTCATTTTATTCCACAATTATAAACCATTACACCTTAAAAGGGTTTCTGAATAAATTTACATATTCTTATCCATTATTACAATTCATAAATATAAATAAGTCTGGTACATCAAAAGTTGAAAGCCTAGCCTATTGGTAGATCCTACCTCAGCTACAACGGCATCAACACCTACAGGAAACTGCGGAACATTTCCTATCCGCTCACGAATTGGGAGCTTGATCCTGTTCATCTTGTCTATCTGTTATTGTGTGATGAAAGAAGAAAGCAAGGGTGAGCAACAAGCCCACCGAAATAATATGCATAATAATTTACAAAATATGAGCATTCTTACAGTACTCATGAAAGTCTTGGTCAAAAAGAAATGAACCAAGTTTGATCTCTTAATGCGACCAAGTCGCAAAATATTTAGTATATATGTATATATACTTCTCAAAATCTTTGAAATCCTCTGCCATGTATAATATACACAGAGTTCCAGTTTATAGCTGTATAAAAATATCGTTGCAAGGTGATCTCATATATCTAACCTTGTCTCAACGTTTTTCTGAAAATCTTTATCATGCATAAGATAATCATTAACCAGATATAAGTTGAAAAGGTGAAGTTACGAGATACTCCAATATACTAATATCTTTTCCGAATACTACTTGAACTACCACCGTTCAAGGTATAATCAGTTTCAAAAGTTCATCACATAGATGATACTACAAGATAAGATTTGAATAGATTCAATCTTTGAAATATCATTCAAAAGAAATGAAGTTACGAGATACTTCATTAAGTCCCGATATATATATATATATACCTATATATATATCTCATACTTTCCTTGGAAACCTCTGTTATGAAAAGTATAAACAGAGTTATAATATCCAATGAATTTGGAAAGAAGAAAACCTTGGCATAAACCTGATATCTTGCTGATCAGGAAAAGATACCAATAAGTAACCTTTTCTACTAGTAGATGGATGAATTCCCCACTGGTCATCACCCTGGCCGTATTAGGACCTTATGATGGACTGCTACTCAGCCACTTACGTATTTGATGGACTCCCACTGAGCTACTTACACTTTCATGGACGCCCACTGAGCCCATGTTGCTTATGCCGACTCAAATAGATGGACTTACTTCCCGAACATTGGGCAAGTAATCAAAATATTTTCTCAAAACAGTAACCTCGTTGCGAATATAAAATACACCACAGAGCCGGATCCCTCAGATTTTTAAGCAAGTATTTAAATCCCCTTCGAAAGGAAGATCTTAAATTTGAAAACGAGTTTTGGGATCCGCTCTAACTTTTAAAATCATTTTGAAGACTCGAAAATATTTTAAAGAATGTTTAGATTAATGCTGATTTAATAAAATAAATCAGTCCCAATATATTAGAAAATATCTGAATGTATTATTTAAATAATATTCCCATAAGGATAATCCTTATAAAAATAATTAAAGTAGAAGTTTTAAAACTTATACTTGAAATGAATAATAAATAACCAAACATATACTTATACGAAAGTACAATCTTTATTTAAATAATCAAAAATAAGTTTGATTATCGAAACATTATTCTTTAATAAAATAAAGTGTATTATTTAATAAAATAAGCGGAGTCATAAGTCCTCGAATGAATATTCAAAATAATATTCATTAAATAAAATAAGCGGAGTCATAAGTCCTCGAATGAATATTCAAAATAATATTCATTAAATGAAATAAAGTTATCGACTAAACCTTATTCGATTAATAGTTTTGAAAACTATTTATATATATATACATATACTATACTCGGGAACATCGACTCCCGGTTTAGAAAAATGTTCACCTTCGGGTCCCCTATACTAAGGGTATACGCAACTACTGCTTATCTCAAGCATAGGTATTATGCAGTTTATAAGCATTGAATCAACAATTAGATATCAAGATTATGAAACAGGCATGCATATAAATATCATATCATATGCTCCAATATATCGCAAGACTTTCTAATAATAATCATGCACTTATCACAAGATAATGCATATACAAATATACATCACAACAAAAGTTATACGGGTATAAAACTTGCCTGAGTGTTCCCGGTTAGACTTAAGCCTAGATAGGGTCCGATAACTTATGAAAAATAACATAAGTCGGAATTAAACCCCGGTCGCTTAAGAAACTAGACTTTAACCAATTGAACCCTAATGTTCACTAATGGTCACTTCTACGCTTAACGAATCACATAAGTCATTCGAGTACCCTTGGCTCCACCATTTTTAATAAATTAACCATTAAGAATTTGAAGGCGATTCTTTCGCGAGTACTCTACCAACTGCCTAATCCACTTTACATAATTGTTTCATACTCTAATTAGTCATTTAAGGGCCTTAACCAAGGTTTCAAAGTAAGGCGAGGGGTAATGGTTTGTTCGCGAAACACCGTTACTTAAAACTGTCGTTTCTCCTAAACCGTACATCGGATTCAAGAGAACCACATATCAAAACGAAGCTTGTAACATGAACTATCTAAACATGGTAATGGTAAGTTCATGGCAGTGAGTTTTCGGATGCAAACGTTAAGCACAAAACAGTCTAAGGAAAATTGGGCATTACGACGGCTATAACTTAGCAATTCCCAAATTTTTACCCAATCAATTCAATATCAAACCATCACCAATCAACACCATTCCACCATCATTCAACCACAATACAATATCATTTAACTATAACTCAAGATATCAACTTATTCATCTAAACCAAGGCAAAATGTGACCAAGAACATCAAATCCAACAAGTATCACTCCTAACTCCAAAATCAACAAAACCACTCACTAAACAAAGCTCTAAACATGAGTACACACCCATTACACTAACCCATCATCTAAACATTATGAAATCCAAACCAACAAAACTTAAGACTAAGGGTTTGAGAAGTTATACCTTCCTTGGAGAGTGAAGAATCACTTAGGAAGCCTTAAATAACCACTAACTATCTCTACTAAGCTTGGATCTTGAAGAAAACATAAGAAAACGCAAAGTTAGTTTCTTGAAAACACTATTCACCAAGAAATTTGATGAATTGATTAGCTATGTTAAACATGGAATCTTGAGCTTAAACTTATGGCTCATCTAAGTTATGAATTATGGAAGCTAAAGAAACAAACCTCTTGAATTATGATTAAGTGGAGCTTGGGTTTTGGAATTTTTCTTCCTTTTTTTTCTTCAAAAAGCCGTGAGCAAGGAGATGGGGGGGAGAGAAATGAATGTGTTTGCTTGGTTGCTTCTTCTTTTGACTTGGGAATTGATTTTAACCTTTTTACCATGGTTAATAATGCTTGGCTAGTAATCAACCGACAAAACCTACCCACTTGTCATGCTTATGTCATCTTCCTTATATCATCCATTTACCACATGCCTTTGTCTCGTGGTTTGATGATGTCATAATACTTTGGATGCTTGTACAAGCTTGTCTCTTAGTCGCGTATCTGTTTTACGGTTCACTTAACTTTCGTTCTCGTTATCCGTTTGAGGGATCATATCCGGGATCTTATTACTTGGGTTCCCCTACCCTTTCTCAATATTTTATATTCCTTTTATGATCCCCTCTTATAATCCTTGAATATAAATCCTTTTAACAATATTACCTTATACTCAATTCTTTTGGTCTCTGGTGGATTTTCGGGAAAATCAAAGTGTTCGAATTTGGATTCTGACGATCTTTACATACACTTATTTACTTTATGAAATACTAATACGATCTTAGAATTTCCATAACAGTATTCCTATATAGTGTGGTCTGATAATTTTCCTTAATCAGCATCATCAGCAAAAGTTACTATTCTTCAGGGTTTCAAAAATTTTTAAAAAAATTTGGGTTATTACAGTCTCCACTCCTTAAAAGAATTCCGTCCCGGAATCAGATAAAAATGAATATGGATACTTTCTTAGCATTGCACTTTCTAACTCTCAAGTCAATTTTCCCACATTATGGTTCTACCACCAACTCTGACTAGTTTGATAACCCTTCTCCTAAGCACTTGTCCCTTTTCGATCTATAACCCTTCCTGGTTGCTCCATATAGGTTACGTCTGGTTGCATGTCTATGCCCTTATATGTAACAGCCTCAACCCCGGGTTAGGAGTTGACGTCACTAACAAAATGAAACTATAATTATAAGACAACTACTTACTTTATTTCAATATAAACAACTCTTCCACAAGACCTTTTCCAGGTTCAAGTATAACTTAGGTTACACACTTATTACAAACCATCTTATTAAAAACAACCTGCCATCTGTGACTATTATTCTATAGCAACTCACAGACCACACTTCCCAGACACAACCTATTCAGAGGAGCTCGACACAGGAGGAGTTGGAAACTGGCCCTTAGCAAAACAGCAACATCCCCTAAGCATCTGCAATGCGAAAATATACAAACACGTTTGCAAGAGTGAGCGATCAACCGCTCAGCAGTACCACTATATGATTACTAACTAAAACAGTTTATAATAAACAATTGTAGGAACAGAAATTACAACTTGATAGTGGAAAACAAGTAAAACAAGTGTAAATAGATAAAAACTGATAAACTGTTGAAACTGGATCTTTAATAGTTAGCATGCTCTCTAAACATTTTATTAATAGTGCTGTGTAAATAGCAGGATTAAATTTAGCATGCTACTTACATTTCCAAATCATTTGTCCCATCGCAGGACCTATAAAACTAATTGTTCCTTTACGGGAACCATAAAACTTGTCCCTTTCCGGGAACTTCAAAATCGCTTGCTCAGATATACATGCATTGGATGATTCCTGGTGAGACAGCTGATCAGGCTATCATATGAAACTTGTTCCGGAACTCAGAGACTAGCTAGGTCTCTGTCACGCTGGGCTGGTGGTTATAATAGGGTGCGCAACCACTTCGCCTCTTACGCTAACTTCCAGGCCGTTACGGGCCTTCTGCGCACACTCATCCAATTATCTGATCATTTTTATCCAGTTTTCCAATTCACTTACCTATCTCTTGTTAAAACAATTACAACACAGCACATTTTCCCAAAACATTTCCATTTTATTCAAAGCTTAGAGATAGGTATTTTCAGAAGTTACTTTTCCCCCAAAACACAAGTTAATAAAATAATTTGAAACCCAGGGAATACGTAACTTAAATCATTCTGTTCCAGTACGAGAATAAGACAACATTATATTCATATATACTGAACCATAAAGATATGATCAGGGGTACTTGCCTTAATACGCTTTAACACTAATTTCTGACTGGCTTTGCACTGACCGGGATGCTAAGGATTTCAACTGGAATCTACAGGAACCAAAATACCCTAATTTAGACGTCCGAATAAGCTTGACTATCCTTGCTAACAATCTACCCATATGTTAACAAACCCAACTCGTAACATTTTCAATATAATAATACACGTATCAATTAGGGTTCACGTCTTCAAAAGCCGGTTCAGTGCTCGTGTTCGTAATATAGGTATATTTGTCCTTTTACGATATTAGGGTTATCGGTTTTGAAAAGTATTCCATCGCAACACATAATCAGGTTTTGTACAAAATAGTTACATATAATTGATCGACGTTCCGATAGCCATTGGGTACGGCCTCGTATTTCTGTAATTTAATTTTCCGAAAATCGGGCAGCACCCTTTTATTTATCGGACTACCCGTCGAACATCCCGACGTCCAAACAAACACAACTACAATCAATTGCAATTTAAACCCAACCACCGATTTCAGTCATCAATATCAGTCCAAAATTCTCATTTACCAATTAAATATAATTATTAATTATTAGCCATGTTTTTATGGTTTAATAGTATTTTATTCGCAATTCGCACCTTAGATCGTATTTTGTATTTTAAATTGTAGGACTCAGATCGAATCATCATAGTCCACCGTCGGCTCGCCGAAGCTCATCGCCGACGGCGATAAAATTTACGGGTTCCCGTTTATACCGGGTATCCTACGTAAATTCCATCGATTAATCTATAATCCTCGCATATAAATTATTTATTTCACGAAATCAATCAAATAATCTTTCCTGCAAAGAAAAAAAATAAAATAAAATAAAATAAAATTTTTAATCAGAATAATTCGAACCAAGGCAACACAGGGCAACACACTCGCGTGCTAAGCACGCGCCACCACAACAGAAACGGGGAAGAACACGGCCAGAACATGCCAGAAAATATCACACAACACACACACTCTGACAGCCTGAAACACACACGATTTCACACACACAGAAACGTATACATACAACAAGTATGTATATACATAAACATGAAGCAATCGGTGAATCAATAGAAAGAAGGGCGACGATCTCGCCGGAAAACAGAACAGCGCGGTGACTTACCGGAAGCAAGCAGCGAGAGGAAGAAAATAAATCGAGGAGAACAAAGAACGAGAGGGATTAAGGGAGGAAAGAAATTCAGAAGAGAAGAGATTAGAGACGGAGTGAAATCGAGAGGCGAGAGAGACAAGAACCTGATGTTTAGAAAGAGAGGAACTAGGGATTAACTGGGAAAGGGAATGAAATCGGGTTTATTTACCCGGTTTCTTTTCCTTAATACCGCAACTGACACACCGATCTATTTAATCACGATACACTTCCCGAACAGAATGAATTGAAATAGTCTTAAAATAAACCTCAAAATTCCAACAATATTTAAAATTAATAATACACAACATTTTTATAATTTTTTTAAAATCATTTTGAAATCGCACACCAGACCCGCATTTAACAATCTAACGAGTTCACGCACGGTTAAATAAAAGCCAAAAAATTACCGGAATAATTTTAAAATTCTTGAAATAATTAAAAAGTAATAAAATAAAATTTTCATAATTTTTGAAGAATTCAAAAATTATAAACTGATTTTTACAATTAAAACATTCATAAAATCATTTAAGGGTAAATAATCAATAAAATATTGATTTCTCAATTTTAAAAACTCCTAGAAATAATTAATAAAGTTATGAAGTCATAAAAATAATTTTAGAGATAATCCCCATATTTATGAAAATAAATCTTGAATATAACCACTTTTAACCATAAAACAAATAACACAACGCCACAACTAATTACACCAACGATCCTCAAACACCCATAATCACACATAATTAATAAAATATTAATAAAAATAATATTCAACTGACAGATCCCATACACATAACTTATTTAATAATTACACATTTAAATATTACAAAAATGTACGAGTCGTTATATTCTTTCCCCCTTAAAAAGATTATGTCCTCAGAATCTGATCTAATTAAACAAATGAGGATGTTTGTCAAGCATATCTGACTCTAATTCCCAAGTGGACTCTTCTACTCGAGGATTCTGCCACAGTACTTTAACTATTGGAATAGACTTATTTCTAAGAACTCGCTCTTTACGATCTAGGATCTGGATCGGCCGTTCCTCGTAGGATAAATCTGGTTGAAGATCGATTGGTTCATATTCAATAACTTGATTTGAATCAGGGATATAACGCTTCAGCATAGACACATGGAATACATTGTGGATATGTTGTAATTGCGGTGGCAATGCCAACTCATAGGCAACCTTACCAACTTTCCTCAGTATTTCAAAAGGTCCAATATATCTAGGACTTAACTTACCTTTTCGTCCAAATCTAACCAATCCTTTCCAGGGCGACACTTTTAGCAATACCAACGATCCTATTTCCATCTCCACGTCTTTTCGATGAAGGTCTGCGTTCTTTTTCTGTCTATCTTGAGCTGCTTCTAACCTTTTTCGAATTAATATAATTGTAGCCTTAGTCTGTTGAACCAATTCAGGGCCTAATAATTTCTTTTCTCCTACTTCATCCCAATAAAGAGGGGACCTACATTTACGTCCATACAGGGCTTCGTAGGGCGGCATTCTTATACTGGCATGATAACTGTTATTATAAGAAAACTCAATCAGTGGCAAGTGTTCATCCCAATTTCCTTTAAAATCCAAAGCACAAACCCTTAACATGTCTTCTATCGTCTGAATGGTTCTTTCACTTTGGCCATCTGTCTGGGGATGGTAGGCGGTACTCATTTTCAATTTAGTCCCTAAACACTCCTGAAATTTCATCCAAAATCTGGAATTAAATCTTGGATCTCGATCAGATAAGATTGAAACAGGAACTCCATGCTTGGTAACAATTTCATCCAAATATAATTTAACTAGCCTGTCCAAAGGATACTTTTCATTGATCGGGAGAAAATGTGCAGACTTGGTCAATCTATCAATAATTACCCAAATTGCATCATGGTTCGATTTCGTCTTTGGTAGTCCTACTACAAAATCCATCGCGAGTTTTTCCCATTTCCACTGTGGAACATCCAACGGCTGTAACAATCCACTTGGTCTTTGATGTTCCGCCTTCACTGTCTGGCATACATGGCATTTGTTAACCCAACTTGCAATTTCCTTTTTCATTCCTGGCCACCAAAAATGCATCTTCAAATCTTGATACATTTTAGTGCTTCCCGGGTGAATGGAAAACTTGGAATTATGAGCTTCCCGCAATATCGCATTCCTTAGTTCAGTTACATTGGGAATCCATATCCTCGAGGAAAACCTATACATACCATTGCTATCCTTTTGTGTGCAGAGTTCTTCTCCAGTTAAACTATCTAACTCTCGATTCATCATTTCTTCCTGACACTTCTGGATCTTGTCCATCAATTCTGGCCGAAAAGTGATCTCATACAATTGTCCTTGATTTTTGTCTGTTACTCGAACCTCAATTTCCAGCTTCTCCAATTCTCTGGCGAGGTCCTCGGAAATTTTGATTGCATTCAATCTTTCCTTCCTGCTTAGGGCATCTGCCACTACGTTGGCCTTGCCTGGGTGGTAATTAATAGAACAATCGTAATCCTTAATCAGTTCTAGCCATCTCCGTTGTCGCATGTTTAGATCCTTTTGAGTGAATATATACTTTAAACTTTTGTGATCTGTATAAATTTCGCATTTTTCTCCATATAAGTAATGTCTCCACAGCTTCAACGCGAACACGATTGCGGCTAATTCCAAATCATGCACTGGATACTTTTGCTCATGAGGCTTTAACTGTCTGGAAGCGTAGGCAATGACTTTATCATGTTGCATTAATACACAACCCAAACCTTTCAAGGAAGCATCACTATAGATCACGAAGTTTCCTGTCTCATCTGGCAATGCTAATACTGGAGCTGTTACTAACCTCTTTTTCAATTCTTGGAAGCTTTCCTCGCACTTCTCTGTCCAATTAAACTTCTCATTCTTCCGGGTCAACTTGGTCAATGGAGTTGCAATCTTGGCGAAATCCTTTACAAATCTTCGATAATAACCTGCTAACCCAAGAAAGCTTCTGACTTCTGTTGGAGTCTTTGGTTGTTCCCATTTGGATATAGCTTCAATCTTTACGGGATCCACTTTAATGCCATCTTTTCCTACTACGTGACCTAAGAATTGAACTTCCTCCAACCAAAATTCGCACTTCGAAAACTTTGCGTACAACTGCTTCTCTCTTAGCCTTTGCAGGGAAATCTTCAAATGATTAGCATGATCTTCTCTAGTCTTCGAATAAATGAGGATGTCATCATACAATCACAAACTTATCCAAGTATTCTTTATACACCCGATTCATTAAATCCATGAAGGCAGCTGGTGCATTGGTCAATCCAAACGACATTACTAAGAACTCATAATGTCCATATCGGGTCCTGAATGCAGTCTTTGGTATGTCTTCAGGCTTAATCTTTAACTGATGGTAGCCTGATCTCAAGTCAATCTTCGAGAAACAACACGCTCCCTTAAGTTGGTCAAACAGGTCATCTATCCTTGGCAGGGGATACTTGTTTTTAATGGTTAACTTGTTTAATTCCCGATAATCAATACACAATCTCATACTTCCATCCTTCTTCTTTACGAATAACACTGGAGCACCCCACGGGGATACACTTGGCCTAATCACGCCTTTGTCCAATAATTCCTGGAGTTGCTTAGCTAGTTCTTTCATTTCCACTGGAGCCATGCGATAGGGTGCCTTTGAAACCGATTCTGCTCCGGAAACTAAGTCTATGGAAAACTCAATTTCACGATCTGGTGGCAATCCGGGCAATTCATTTGGAAAAACGTCTGGGAATTCCCTTACTATTGGAATCTTATCTAAATCAAGTACTTCCTTCTCCACGTCCACCACATGTGCTAAGTAAGCTTCACATCCTTGTCTTAACAATTTCTTCATCTGGAGTATCGAGAGAAATTTCTTTTCTTGCCTTTATCCTTGATAAGTCACCTTAATATTATCCTCAGTAACCATCAAAATTTTCTTCTTCTTACAATCAATGTTAGCCTTATACTGGGACAACCAATCCATTCCCAAAATCACGTCGAACTCTCCTAGCTCGAAGGGTATTAGATCAGCCGAAAAAGAGTATCCGTGGATTTCCAATTGACATTTAGGGCAAAACTGACTCACTGAAACTCTATCCTGATTGGCTACTTCTATAGTCAAAGGTTCAACCAAATCTTCTAACATTAAGTCCATCTTAACCATACAATTCTTTGATATAAAAGACTTAGATGCTCCTGAATCAAATAAAACTTTAACAGGTACGGAGTTGAGAGAGAGCGTACCTGCCACTACGTCCGAGTCCTGAGCATTGGACTTTTTTGTCATTTTGAAAGTTCTGGCTTTAGCTGTGCTGGATGCCGGTCCTTGAGATGCAGTACCTTGAGTAGCTGTCTTACAATACCGAGCAACATGTCCCACCTTCCCACAGTTGTAGCAAGTAACTGCGGGTTTCTCTATATTACATTCAGATGCGTAATGACCCTTTTGATGACATTTGAAGCACTGAACATCCCTTTTGCACGGGCCACTATGTCTCTTCCCACATAACTTACAATCTCTTACGGAATTTGATGACTGAGCTGGAGTGGAGGCAACTGAGGTGGTAGCAGGCCTAACCTGAGAAAAATTCTGTCTTCTAAATCTTTGATTTCTGTTCTGGCCAAACCTCTTCTGAAACCTCTGACCGGACCCCCCTGGATTCGTTTCACCAGTGATGCTTTCAGATTTCCGCTTTTTATCGCCCTTTTCCTTGGCAGCCAACTTCTGGTCACTTTCAATTACCAGCGCGGCCTGAACTACGGAGGAATATGTCTTGAGCTGCAAGGCTACAACCCCACTGCGAATTTCTGGCTTCAGTCCCTGCTGGAACCTCCTTGCTTTCTGAGCTTCAGTATTCACATACACAGGCACCAATCGGGCCAATTCCGTAAACTTTGCCTCATACTCAGCCACACTCTTTTCATCCTGCTTCAATTCCAAAAACTCAACTTCTAACTGGTTCTGCAAACAGTCCGGAAAATATTTTTCCAAGAACAACTCTATAAACCTGGCTCACAAGACAGGGCCTTCTCCTTCCACAGCACGGGTGGATTCCCACCAATAATTCGCTTCACCCTTGAGAAAATAGCTCGCATAGTCTGATCTAAGATTATCACTTACTTGCGTAAGGGTGAAAGCTTTCTCTATTTCCTTTAGCCAAATCCTAGCAGCAACTGGGTCCACCTCGCCCTTAAATTCTGGAGGCTTTACCGACTGAAAAGATTTAAAACTCACAGTTTGGTTCACTTCTCTTTGCTGAGGTTGCTGCTGAAGCTGCAGCTGTTGTTGTTGAATTTGTTGTTACTGCTGCTGTATGAACTGCTGTTGTTGTTGCTGTTGTTGTAGAAATAGCTGCTGCTGCTGCTGATATTGTTCTTGCTGCTGAGCCATTTGATTAGACTGTTGGCGCAGCAAATCTAGAAACTCACCCATAACTGGGCCCCCTTCAGAAGCTCTGCTAGAGGAATTGGGTGGGATATTCTTCTTGGGCGGCATTCTCCTGAAATATAGCAAATGATTTTAGTTTAAAAGAATTGCCCCCGGGTAGCAACATTTTCATGTGCCAAGAGAATACTGCCGCAATAAAATATTCCCACCCTCATTGATTGGGGTCCGACTGTAATGAGTGGCTAGATTTAACAAAATCAGCAACAATTGCAACAATAAAATAACAACAGTAATAAAAACACGACACTAGCAGCATGCAACAATACCTATTATAAAACACTGGCTAAATTCACATGGTCGAACTCGTTCTTGTGGAAAACTATCTAGGAATCCTTATTGGCTACTACCAATGGTACATATACTAGGGAAAACACACTAAAGATTAGGGCAGTTCCAAAATCCTCAAAATATGCCAGGGTTACGCCTTCGAACCCTCAACTAGACTCTTAAACTTGCTCCTTTAGATGTGAGTTGCTGATTCACTCCCTATATACCAATATTACCCCTTTCCGACTCTACTCCTAACCTAAATCAGGGACTCAAACCTGTAGCTCTGATACCAACCTGTAACGGCCTCAACCCCGGGTTAGGAGTTGACGTCACTAACAAAATGAAACTATAATTATAAGACAACTACTTACTTTATTTCAATATAAACAACTCTTCCACAAGACCTTTTCCAGGTTCAAGTATAACTTAGGTTACACACTTATTACAAACCATCTTATTAAAAACAACCTGCCATCTGTGACTATTATTCTATAGCAACTCACAGACCACACTTCCCAGACACAACCTATTCAGAGGAGCTCGACACAGGAGGAGTTGGAAACTGGCCCTTAGCAAAACAACAACATCCCCTAAGCATCTGCAATGCGAAAATATACAAACACATTTGCAAGAGTGAGCGATCAACCGCTCAGCAGTACCACTATATGATTACTAACTAAAACAGTTTATAATAAACAATTGTAGGAACAGAAATTACAACTTGATAGTGGAAAACAAGTAAAACAAGTGTAAATAGATAAAAACTGATAAACTGTTGAAACTGGATCTTTAATAGTTAGCATGCTCTCTAAACATTTTATTAATAGTGCTGTGTAAATAGCAGGATTAAATTTAGCATGCTACTTACATTTCCAAATCATTTGTCCCATCGCAGGACCTATAAAACTAATTGTTCCTTTACGGGAACCATAAAACTTGTCCCTTTCCGGGAACTTCAAAATCGCTTGCTCAGATATACATGCATTGGATGATTCCTGGTGAGACAACTGATCAGGCTATCATATGAAACTTGTTCCGGAACTCAGAGACTAGCTAGGTCTCTGTCACGCTGGGCTGGTGGTTATAATAGGGTGCGCAACCACTTCGCCTCTTACGCTAACTTCCAGGCCGTTACGGGCCTTCTGCGCACACTCATCCAATTATCTGATCATTTTTATCCAGTTTTCCAATTCACTTACCTATCTCTTGTTAAAACAATTACAACACAACACATTTTCCCAAAACATTTCCATTTTATTCAAAGCTTAGAGATAGGTATTTTCAGAAGTTACTTTTCCCCCAAAACACAAGTTAATAAAATAATTTGAAACCCAGGGAATACGTAACTTAAATCATTCTGTTCCAGTACGAGAATAAGACAACATTATATTCATATATACTGAACCATAAAGATATGATCAGGGGTACTTGCCTTAATACGCTTTAACACTAATTTCTGACTGGCTTTGCACTGACCGGGATGCTAAGGATTTCAACTGGAATCTACAGGAACCAAAATACCCTAATTTAGACGTCCGAATAAGCTTGACTATCCTTGCTAACAATCTACCCATATGTTAACAAACCCAACTCGTAACATTTTCAATATAATAATACACGTATCAATTAGGGTTCACGTCTTCAAAAGCCGGTTCAGTGCTCGTGTTCGTAATATAGGTATATTTGTCCTTTTACGATATTAGGGTTATCGGTTTCGAAAAGTATTCCATCGCAACACATAATCAGGTTTTGTACAAAATAGTTACATATAATCGATCGACGTTCCGATAGCCATTGGGTACGGCCTCGTATTTCCGTAATTTAATTTTCCGAAAATCGGGCAGCACCCCTTTATTTATCGGACTACCCGTCGAACATCCCGACGTCCAAACAAACACAACTACAATCAATCGCAATTTAAACCCAACCACCGATTTCAGTCATCAATATCAGTCCAAAATTCTCAGTTACCAATTAAATATAATTATTAATTATTAGCCATGTTTTTATGGTTTAATAGTATTTTATTCGCAATTCGCACCTTAGATCGTATTTTGTATTTTAAATTGTAGGACTCAGATCGAATCATCATAGTCCACCGTCGGCTCGCCGAAGCTCATCGCCGACGGCGATAAAATTTATGGGTTCCCGTTTATACCGGATATCCTACGTAAATTCCATCGATTAATCTATAATCCTCGCATATAAATTATTTATTTCACGAAATCAATCAAATAATCTTTCCTGCAAAGAAAAAAAATAAAATAAAATAAAATAAAATTTTTAATCAGAATAATTCGAACCAAGGCAACACAGGGCAACACACTCGCGTGCTAAGCATGCGCCACCACAACAGAAACGGGGAAGAACACGGCCAGAACATGCCAGAAAATATCACACAACACACACACTCTGACAGCCTGAAACACACACGATTTCACACACACAGAAACGTATACATACAGCAAGTATGTATATACATAAACATGAAGCAATCGGTGAATCAATAGAAAGAAGGGCGATGATCTCGCCGGAAAACAGAACGGCGCGGTGACTTACCGGAAGCAAGCAGCGAGAGGAAGAAAATAAATCGAGGAGAACAAAGAACGAGAGGGATTAAGGGAGGAAAGAAATTCAGAAGAGAAGAGATTAGAGACGGAGTGAAATCGAGAGGCGAGAGAGACAAGAAGCTGATGTTTAGAAAGAGAGGAACTAGGGATTAACTGGGAAAGGGAATGAAATCGGGTTTATTTACCCGATTTCTTTTCCTTAATACCGCAACTGACACACCGATCTATTTAATCACGATACACTTCCCGAACAGAACGAATTGAAATAGTCTTAAAATAAACCTCAAAATTCCAACAATATTTAAAATTAATAATACACAACATTTTTATAATTTTTTTAAAATCATTTTGAAATCGCACACCAGACCCGCATTTAACAATCTAACGAGTTCACGCACGGTTAAATAAAAGCCAAAAATTTACCGGAATAATTTTAAAATTCTTGAAATAATTAAAAAGTAATAAAATAAAATTTTCATAATTTTTGAAGAATTCAAAAATTATAAACTGATTTTTATAATTAAAAACATTCATAAAATCATTTAAGGGTAAATAATCAATAAAATATTGATTTCTCAATTTTAAAAACTCCTAGAAATAATTAATAAAGTTATGAAGCCATAAAATAATTTTAGAGATAATCCCCATATTTATGAAAATAAATCTTGAATATAACCACTTTTAACCATAAAACAAATAACACAACGCCACAACTAATTACACCAACGATCCTCAAACACCCATAATCACACATAATTAATAAAATATTAATAAAAATAATATTCAACTGACAGATCCCATACACATAACTTATTTAATAATTACACATTTAAATATTACAAAAATGTACGAGTCGTTATATTATACGCCCCTATTTGTCTGGCTTCCGAATTACACTTCCTTAACATTGATACGTGGAACACGTTATGAACTTGCTACATGTTCGGGGGTAGGGCTAGCTCATATGCTAACTTCCCAATACGTTTTAATATATCCAAGGGTCCAACAATTCGTGGGCTTAGTTTTCCTTTCTTTCCGAACCTCATCCATCCTTTCCAAGGGAATACCTATAACAGCACTAGGTCCCCTACTTCCTATTCTTTGTCCTTTCGTGTCAAATCAACATACTTCTTATGTCCATCTTGGGCTACTACCAGCCGTCCTCCGATTAGATCTATTATATCCTTGGTCCTTTGGACCACTGCTGGTCCGAGCATCTTGCGCTCTGCAACATCATCCTAATATAAAGGAGATCGACATTGTGTTCCCTCAAGGATCTCATAAGGCGATATCTCGATACTGACATACGATCTATTATCGTAAGAAAACTCAATCCGTGTTAAGTGATCATTCCAAATTCTTTTAAGTCTATTGCACAGACTCTCATCATAGCTTCTATCATTATAGCTTTTGCTTCTCAATACCCATTCTTTTCCAGTTCGTAATCGTTATTATCTTTCGTACAAAATACTATTCTAGATATACCTTTACTCGCTAGAGTTTTATAACCTTTTAATAATCGCGTCAACCTTAGTATCACGAACGTGTTAGAATCAGAATATCACCGTACTTGGTACCACTTCATCTCTAGCTGCCTCCATCTTTGAAAGCTTGGTCCTTCGTATAGAAGTAAAAGAATTTATTGAGAGATCACTATGATCATGAACACTTGTTCTATTGCATAGTTAGTACAGAAGGTGGCCAGCCTTTAGTACTTGACAAGCAATTAAACAATATGTGGTATCCTACTAGGCTTCTATCACACAGATAGATAGTCATTCGATAATACCTCCCCTTCTGGAAGGGTTGTCCTTCTCAGCTTATACAAAATGAAAAGGAGAGAAAAGAACGAATTGAAGAGAATTGTATATGAAAATAATACTGCCACAAAATATCTGGCTTGGAATCTACCTCTGAACTATAGAGGTTTGTCATAGGAGAACAAAACATATGTGTATATATATCAACATCAAGTATTATAGCATCGTATTTCACGCTCCTGAATATCTACTATTCCGTCCATCGTTCTATGGTCCCACACTCTTGCTCGAGCTTATAAACAATCACCTTTGAAACTCCCTCGACATCGAAAATCGAATCTGGGATTTCATTCTAGACATCATCGTTATTAGAATTCTATGGTTGCATCGCAGCCTTCCTCATATAGTAATACGACCCTCTATTGATAAGAAGGAATAAATATTCAATAGGTTGATAATCGACTTAAATAGTTTATCAATAATAACTTATACATCACCACGACCCGATTAGTGGTACTCAATCTCAACATTCATTACAATACAACTCTCACAGTTGTCATCGTCTCATTATTCATAGACTCATTGTAGCATTACTATGGTCCACCACTGACCTACTGTAGTCATTCATTTTCCTTGAAATTTTATTAGCTAATCATACGGAGTCCATACTTACCGTATCAAAACCTTCTAAGTAGGTAACATATCACCGTTTGTGATCCATGAAGGACATCTCCTGAACTTAATGTATATATGATATGAAGTAGATAAAATTGCAGAAGAATATCAATCAAAGCAACAATAGCAGGTTATTACCGTTAGTAATCATATGTCCTCAATAAGAGACTGGAAACTCAAGGGTTCATTTAGTCCTTTCATAACATGGCCCTGGCTTATCTCAAGATATGACCTTCTAAGATAGATAGCCCACTTACGGCGATTGTATAAATTAAATCTTTACCAAACTACTATTACGGTTGAGTATCGCACGATCATTAGAAGGAATATCAATCTTTCACACCATAATACCACCTTCACGACTTTAACCATCATTACTGTATTCCTATGGAACGAGCGCCTATAATTTCTCTTTTACAGTTAGAGTGTCGGCCACCTCATTGGCCTTTCCTGATAGTAATAGTTCCTTACAATCAATGTCCTTTGAACGATCTTCAACTAAATTTTCTACCTCATTTCCATTCACTGCTGGTGTGAAAATGCTCTTCCTTAATCTTCAGTGACAAAAAAATATATCACAATTTTCCCATAATTTATTTCCTCGGTCTTTGAATGTGAACATTGTCACGACTGACTCTCGATCATACTTTGGACGTCTCTTATCTTCGGTACTTCTCGTTGTCACCAATCTCGACCCTCATTGGGTCGATCTATATTTTCTTATGGTTCAATACGTGCCCACCTGGCATTATTACAATTACGTCATATTTCCTTTATCAAAATTTTTATTCTTCAAAACTTCGAATATTACCTTCCTCCTTATAAAACCTCTAAGGTTATCCTTAAATCGTTCCTCCTGTATTCCCTAGATACAGGGCATATCAAAATACCATTTACTAATACTAGAACTATTGTCTATGTACTCCTGAAAACTTTCTCCACTGATCTTTGAAGGTTGTTGTTACCTTAGTCCTTCCAATTTGTACTGTCAAAACTCATATTGTCCCTATTAAGGGTGAAATGCAAACCCTTATACATTCCCCTAGGGTTCATCTCAAGTTATTGAGGTTATATCCTTAATTCCACATTTAAAAAGGTACTTGCATCGTTACATGGATAAATAAAGTCATATATCCCTGATAAGGGTATCTTATTCAATCATTTCCACCTCGATAGTCTATACCAAATTTCACAATATCATCCTTATTCAAGTTGAGGTCAATCCATATGGCCTCCAAAAGATAAAAATTGTTATCCTCTTTTCTTTCCTGATTTGGTAATGATCACATGGATGTTCTGGAAGATATTGGTTGTGCTCAACGTGAACTTCTTCTTAATAAATCCTTATTTACTTTTGTTGTTTATCTCAACAGTCATCTGAATGTGGGGATATCTTTCATACCTGGCGGCTCCCTTATTGGGTATCATGCCCCCGGTCTTACACTTCACATTCTTGAAGGTCACTTCCTTCATCCAATTATCCTAATTTCTTACTTTCTTGTCTCCTCAGTCTATCCGCGTCTCATTGTTTATCCTTCGAACTATCTCAAGATTTCCTCGTATCCTCCCAACTTAAAGGGGATAAAATATATGTATCTCTCATGCCTTCATCCATCAGCTTTAATTCATGGTGAATCACTCTCATCCTGAAGATTACATACTTTTCTATTTCTATTACTACGAGTCTTTAGGGTTTCCTCATATCTAACTCCCTTATCATTCCTCCTACTCTATTTCCTTTATATTCCTTTCCACTTCAGTTTCTTTTTATCTACCTTTCCCTTGCAATCATTTCACGAACTCACTAATCATTGACTTCAAACATCACGTCGTTCTGGGATTCTATCTTGCTCGACTTCTGTTTTCTCAGTATGAATTGTTTCCTTCTCCTCCCCATAATCGGGGTCATCCTACATGTTTTAAATCCTCATTTTCAACTTCATTATGTTATGGGTTCCTTCTATCTTGATGGCGACCTCCCTGACTATCACATTCAGGGTTTGCCCTAAATCTTATTTCTCGAACTATGACTTTCATCTAAGATCCCGTCCTTAAGCTCTTGAACGTTTGAAACCAAAATTCTGTAAGAATACCTCATTATTCCCTTAATTGTCTTGACGCGTACACGATTACCTTGTTGTGTTGTATAAGAAGCACCTTAATACCTTATGCGAAGCATCACTACACATCACAAAATCTCCTTTTCCATCCGACAACGCCATCATAGGGGCCGTTACCAATCTTTGCTTCAGTTCTTAAAAGTTGTTCTCGCATTTCTCTGTCCATTCGAACTTCTCAGTCTTACGAGTAGCCGCGTTAAAGGGGCTACTATCTTTAAAAACTTGAACGAACCTCCGGTAATGACCGGCCAATCCTACCTCTGGTAGTCGCCCTAACCATGGTTATCAATTCCTCAGTGGTCCTTTATTCATTCTTGTCAGGATCCTCCACGGGATCCTCCTCGACAACAATCCCTTCTAGGACAACATCCTCAACCACTACATCCTCAATATGAACATCATCCGGTCCCTTGTTAGGACGCTCTATCGGATCCACAATCTGATCTCCAATAAGTAATAAAACATCATCGCACTGTTGCTCCTCAACCTCAGGGTTCGGAGTCCCGCTACCATATACGATAACGAACTACGCTTCTATCACGATATTTATAAGGGTTCCCATAAGGGTTTTAACTGTCATTACTATGTTAGGTAGTCCGACTATGAACTTTGCAAGAGTTCTTATTATCTTAGTGAACTTATTAATTTAACGTCACATCATCTCTGAGGTTTATAACGCTTAGCTCTGATACCATTTCTGTAACACCCCCAAATCTGGGGTCGGGGATCCGGGTTGTCACGAGTTCCATTTCCCTTAATAATACTTAATCTTAATAATCAACCAACTACTGCGTACTGTGACCCCACTATACACACACACCACAAGTTATAGTCTCAGAGATGAATATCCAAAAATAACACAAGTCATTTTATTCCACAATTATAAATCATTACACCTTAAAAGGGTTTCTGAATAAATTTACATATTCTTTTCCATTATTACAATTCATAAATATAAATAAGTCTGGTACATCAAAAGTTGAAAGCCTAGCCTATTGGTAGATCCTACCTCAGCTACAACGGCATCAACGCCTACAGGAAACTGCGGAACGTTTCCTATCCGCTCACGAATTGGGAGCTTGGTCCTGTTCATCTTGTCTATCTGTTATTGTGTGATGAAAGAAGAAAGCAAGGGTGAGCAACAAGCCCACCGAAATAATATGCATAATAATTTACAAAATATGAGCATTCTCACAGTACTCATGAAAGTCTTGGTCAAAAAGAAATGAACCAAGTTTAAACTCTTAATGCGACCAAGTCATAAAATATTTAGTATATATGTATATATACTTTTCAAAATCTTTGAAATTTTCTGCCATGTATAATATACACAGAGTTCCAGTTTATAGCTGTATAAAAATATCGTTGCAAGGTGATCTCATATATCTAACCTTGTCTCAACGTTTTTCTGAAAATCTTTATCATATATAAGATAATCATTAACCGGATATAAGTTGAAAGGTGAAGTTACGAGATACTCCAATATACTAATATCTTTTCCGAATACTACTTGAACTACCACCGTTCATGGTATAATCAGTTTCAAAAGTTCAGCACATAGATGAGACTACAAGATAAGATTTGAATAGATTCAATCTTTGAAATATCATTCAAAAGAAATGAAGTTACGAGATACTTCATTAAGTCCCGATATATATATATACACCTATATATATCTCATACTTTCCTTGGAAACCTCTGTTATGAAAAGTATAAACAGAGTTATAATATCCAATGAATTTGGAAAGAAGAAAACCTTGGCATAAACCTGATATCTTGCTGATCAGGCAAAGATACCAATAAGTAACCTTTTCTACTAGTAGATGGACGAATTCCCCACTGGTCATCACCCTGGTCGCATTAGGACCTTATGCTGGACTACCACTCAGCCACTTACGCATTTGATGGACTCCCACTGAGCCACTTACACTTTCATGGACGCCCATTGAGCCCATGTTGCTTATGCCGACTCAAATAGATGGACTTACTTCCTGAATGTTGGGCAAGTAATCAAAATGTTTTCTCAAAACAATAATCTCGTTGTGAATATAAAATACACCACAGAGCCGGATCCCTCAGTTTTTTAAGCAAGTATTTAAATCCCCTTCGAAAGGAAGATCTTAAATTTGAAAACAAGTTTTGGGATCCGCTCTAACTTTTAAAATTATTTTGAAGACTCGAAAATATTTTAAAGAATGTTTAGAGTAATGCTGATTTAATAAAATAAATCAGTCCGAATATATTAGAAAATATATGAATATTATTATTTAAATAATATTCCCATAAGAATAATCCTTATAAAAATAATTGAAGTAGAAGTTTTAAAACTTATACTTGAAATGAATAATAAATAACCAAACATATACTTATACGAAAGTACGATCTTTATTTAAATAATCAAAAATAAGTTTGATTATCGAGACATTATTCTTTAATAAAATAAAGAATATTATTTAATAAAATAAGCGGAGTCATAAGTCCTCGAATGAATATTCAAAATAATATTCATTAAATAAAATAAGCGAAGTCATAAGTCCTCGAATGAATATTCAAAATAATATTTATTAAATAAAATAAAGTTATCGAATAAATCTTATTCGATTAATAGTTTTGAAAACTATTTATATATATATACATGTACTATACTCGGGAACATCGACTCCCGGTTTAAAAAAATGTTCACCTTCGGGTCCCCTATACTAAGGGTATACGCAACTACTGCTTATCTCAAGCATAGGTATTATGCAGTTTATAAGCATTGAATCAACAATTTGATATCAAGATTACGAAACAGGCATGCATATAAATATCATATCACATTCTCCAATATATCGCAAGACTTTCTAATAATAATCATGCACTTATCACAATACAAGATCATTTAACTATAACTCAAGATCTCAACTTATTCATCTAAACCAAGTCAAAATGTTACAAGAACATCAAATCCAACAAGTATCACTCCTAACTCCAAAATCAACAAAACCACTTACTAAACAAAGCTCTAAACATGAGTATACACCCATTACACTAACCCGTCATCTAAACATTATGAAATCCAAACCAACAAAACTTAAGACTAAGGGTTTGAGAAGTTATACCTTCCTTGGAGAGTGAAGAATCACTTAGGAAGCCTTAAATAACCACTAACTATCTCTACTAAGCTTGGATCTTGAAGAAAACATAAGAAAACACAAAGTTAGTTTCTTGAAAACACTATTCACCAAGAAATTTGATGAATTGATTAGCTATGTTAAACATGGAATCTTGAGCTTAAACTTATGGCTCATCTAAGTTATGAATTATGGAAGCTAAAGAAACAAACCTCTTGAATTATGATTAAGCTCCACTTGGGTTTTGGAATTTTTCTTCCTTGTTTTTCTTCAAAAAGCCGTGAGCAAGGAGATGGGGGGGGGAGCGAAATGAATGTGTTTGCTTGGTTGCTTCTTCTTTTGACTTGGGAATTGATTTTAACCTTTTTACCATGGTTAATAATGCTTGGCTAGTAATCAACCAACAAAACCTACCCACTTGTCATGCTTATGTCATCTTCCTTATATCATCCATTTGCCACATGCCTTTGTCTCGTGGTTTGATGATGTCATAATACCTTGGATGCTTGTACAAGCTTGTCTCTTGGCCGCATATCTATTTTACGGTTCGCTTAACTTTCGTTCTCGTTATCCATTTGAGGGATCATATCCGGGATCTTATTACTTGGGTTCCCCTACCCTTTCTCAATATTTTATATTCCTTTTATGATCCCCTCTTATAATCCTTGAATTTAAATCCTTTTAACAATATTACTTTATACTCAATTCTTTCGGTATCTGGTGGATTTTCGGGAAAATCAAAGTGTTCGAATTTGGATTCTGACGATCTTTACATACACTTATTTACTTTATGGAATACTAATACGATCTTAGAATTTCCATAACAGTATTCCTATATAATGTGGTTTGATAATTTTCCTTAATCAGCATCATCAGCAAAAGTTACTATTCATCAGGGTTTCAAAAATTTCAAATTTTTTTTGGGTTATTACAGTATTAGACTTTATAGTTTTTGTTTTATTATCCTATCTTATTACTTTGTAATCTTGGTGATATATAAACCAAGAAGCAGCAATAGAATAGAAACTAACTAAGAAACTAAGCAACCAAGAGAGAAATATTTGTAACCTGCATTCTTAGCATTTCTCTCGTTCTTAGTTGTTATCATTTTGTAAGCAACTGTGAGCTTTTTGCAGACAGAGTTCTCTCGATATATATTATATATCTCTGGTGGAATCATTAAAATCCACTAGAAAGTTTTTAAAGACTTTTGTTTTTTTAATTACTTGTGTTTTGATTCATTTGAAGTAACTATTCCGCATTCTTCTAATCAATTCACATTTATATATATATTTGAGTTAGAACATTTCTATTCAAGAAAAAGTTTCAAGAATTCCATTCAACCCCCTTCTATAATTCTTGTTACATTGTTAAGGGACTAACAATTGGTATCAGAGCAAGCTCTTGAAGAACAAAGAGTTTAAAGATCTAAACAATACAGCAAGATGAACAAGAAGGATGTTGGAGTCAAGATTTCTTTTCTGGATAAAGATAATTACCATCAATTGAAGGTAAAGATGCATCTTCTTTTTCTTTCTCAAGATGAGGCCTATGTGGACTGCATAGAAAAGGCCCTCATGTTCCAATGAGAGCTGCAACTGGAAATAAGCCATCTGTCCCCAAGCCAAGGCATGAATGGTCTGATCCTGATATTGAACAAGTCAGGAAGGATAAAAAGGACATGAATATCCTGTTTAATGGAGTTGATGGTGATATGTTTGACAACATTATCAACTACAAAACTGCCAAGGATGTTTGGGATACAATACAGATCATCTATGATGGCACTGAACAAGTTAGAGAAAACAAGATGCAACTACTGATTCAACAATATGAGCATTTTAGTAATGAAGAAAGTGAGTCTCTCACTGACATTTTTAGTAGGTTTCAAAAACTGCTAAATGCTCTAAAGTTGCATGGAAGGGTCTATAAGACAAAAGACTCCAATATGAAATTCCTTATATCTCTTCCAAAGGAATGGAAACAATGACAGTCTCATTAAGAAACTCACAAGATTATAAGGAGTTTACTTTAGAGAGACTGTATGACATCTTGAAACTTATTAGCTTGAAATAGAGGAAGATGAGAGGATGGAGAGAGGAAAGAAGAAAGGAGGGTCCATTGCACTAGTTGCTGAGTTAGGGAAAGAAAAGGAGATGAAGATGGAAGCTGTTGAGTCAACTTCAAGGGTCTGTGAAAGCAAAGGCAAGGGGCTTACAGTAGAAAGCGAAGATTCTTTGAGACAAGATTACATGGAAGACATTGATGAACATTTAACATTTCTTTCCAGAAGATTTGCCAAGCTCAAGTTCAAAAAGAACTTTGGAGCAGGCAAGCCAAATAGAAACATGGTGGATAAATCTAAATTCAAATGTTTCAAATGTGGCTTGGCAGGGCACTTTGCCAGTGAGTGTAGGAAGTCAGATTCCAGTAAGAAAAATTTTGAGCCTATGGATTGTAAGCAAAAATACTTTGACCTGCTCAAACAAAAGGAAAGGGCTTTCAATACACAAGAAAATGACTGGGCAGCAGATGGTCTGGATGAAGATGAAGATGTCAACTATGTCAATCTAGCCCTAATGGCCAAGTCTAATGAAACAGAAACAAGTTCTTCAAGTAATCAGGTAATTACTAAAAACCTTGCACACTTATCTAAAGCTGAGTGTAATGATGCTATAAATGACATGTCTACAGAGTTATATTGTAATATCCCATAGTTTCAAATATTATTATTATAATTATTTGGAATTATTATGTGATTTTTATGTGAATTTTTGTGAATTATATGATAAGTGGAATTGATGTTTGGGTGTTTATATGTGATATTATTTGAGTATTTGAATTTTATTATGTCCAGAATAAAATTTAGATAATTGTGATATTTTTCTGATAATTTTTAGACTGTTAGATGATTTTATATTGATTTATGTATTTATTAATTATTTTCTGAGTAATTACAAAATTATTTTATAAAGCCGGGAATAGTCCGACTTCAACCGCTTTTGCGTTTTAATAACCCGAAACTCTTCCGAAAACTCCTTCCTAACCTGATCTGGTAATTCCGTACATTTTCCGTGTTTTGACTTTTTCGATCTGGATTACGGTTTGACCCGTGCGCGGCCCGGCGCAAGATTTTCGATACGATAGTTATTTCGGTAATCAATAAAACCCGTATTCTCGAGAGACGGGATATTTTTACATTATTTTCGTATATAGTGTTTTATAAAAAGCTCGGTTTTGATAATTATCCAATTCTGGTATTGAATTGTATCATTTTTATAGTTACTTAGTGGCTAAGCAACTAATTTAACGATCCAAAACGATCCAGAACGATCCAATATTCCATAAATATAAATAGTCTATTTCTTATTTCGTTTATTCCGTTTATTCATTTGCAACCAGTTAAAACACCGTAAATACAGAGAAAAACCCGAGAAACCGATACGTTCCTGAGAATCAAACACACGAACGAAGGCGTTATCTAACTCCGATTCGGGCGTGCAGCATATCAAAACGAAGCTCTCGAAATCTTCTTTCTGAATCAATCATCAGTTTCTGCCCAGAAATCATGGTAATTTTCTAATTTAATTATTTATATTCGAATTATTTGATAATTAAATTATGAAAATTTGTTCTTGATGTTGTTGATGTGATTTGATGCTTCCATGTTGTAGAGCATGTTTTTCAAGTCGATTTGGTATATTATACTTCAAAAATAGAGTTCAATATCATATAGAAATTAAGTTTTGATTTTCTGAAAATTTTCTTAAATATGTGTTCTTGGTGTTCTTGGAGAATTCTGAAAATCAAAGTCAATTTTGGAGGTGTTATTGAACACCAAATCACAAGTATGAATAACCAAAATGAATCACAGACGATTCTATATCATTTTATATTCTCAAATCGTTCCAACAGTTGTTAATTTTAAAATCGATTTTTAGGGTAATATTCAAATTTTTGGGGGTTTATGATTTAGTGGTTTTTGATTGTTTGTGATGACCTGAGTAGATTGTAAACGTTCCTAGCTTCAATTTGAGCTCTTATTCGTTTGATTTGGTTGAAGAATCGCTAAAAACCGAAGTTTCCGATGAGTTCATCGGAGAATTGTTGATTTTGATCGGAGATTAAGTTCTGGTGTTGCCATGGTAATGTTAGGATTGTAATCGAGTTTAGATTACGATTTAGAGCAGTTTGACGTTAAAAACCAGAGGAATCAGTACTGATTTTGTTGATTATAGGACACCGGAAACCGACGAAACGTCGGCCGGATTTCTGGGTTTTCCAGAAACCGGCGACGAGTTCATCGTTCCAGTCGTCTTCCCCGTTTCCCGGCGAGTCTTTCCTCCCCTACTCCGCCGTTTGATCTGTTAAGGAAGAAGACAGTAATTGCAAAACCTGTTTCTGAAAATTCTTTTATTTTACTAATTCAAAAATCCTATTTTTAATTTCTGAAAATTCATTTTCATTTTGAAAATCATTATTTTAATTCTAAAAATTTATTTTTAATTCAAAAATAAATCCAAATTATTTAGTTAATTAATTTTAGTTGATAATTAATTATTTAATTAGTCAATTAATTTAAATATTAATTGATTAATTAATTTAATTAGTTATTAATTAATTTCAATTGATTATTTAATTAGATTTAATTATTTATTCTTGATTTAAAAATTCCGAAAAATAGTTTCGAGTTTTAAAATATTATTTTAAATTATTTTCTAGGCCCGATAATTTTTATAAAATCATTTTTGAATGTTCGAGCCCTATTATTTAATTATTAAATGATTCGGAGATTGTTTTTATTCTGAAAAATGTTCAAAAATTCATAATAAATCAACCGTTCGTCCGTTTAATACGAAACGAACGCGTACAGACTCAGAAAAATATTCCGCTTTCAATAAAAATACTTTCGAGACTCAAATCCTTTGGTTTTGAAAGGTCGCTTGTTTTACAAATCATTATGAGTTAATTATTGATCGATAAATCATATATTTGACCCGATTTCAGTTTTAAACACACCGGGTCGAACCTTTTGATGAACCGAGTCTTATGTGATATGAATTATGTGATATATGAGTTATGTGCTTATATGCTATGTGAATTATGTGCATATGTGGATCAAGAGTCATGTGTTTGTCTGTTATATTCATGTATGGGTTATCGTATGGGTAGACGATAGGCTTTTGACGCGTAGTTCGTCGAGTGATTATCGATTAGAAGATTAAAGTTCTATATTTTAATTATAGATGCGGATCTCTCAAGTCGATCAGGACCCGATGGAATGGGTGAAGAGTAAAGTTGAATAGTATGGAATCTTGGGTTGCAGCACTGCATGAGCAGCAGACCAAATGATTAATTGAATAAAGACGGTGATGTTTTGAGGCAGAATGTCAGAATAGATGCGTCTTTGCGAGTGTGACTAACTGCTAAAACCCAAAGGCAAGTATCCCTATCATCACTTATTGTCTAAGTGATATTTATTTTGAATCTTATCATGCCATTATTGCTTTTCCTATTCAGTTCAAGATAGATAAATGTTTTACATATCACTGAATTAAATAATTCTGTTTATGCAAGTTTTCATCTGCTATTCTAGGTTCAGAATAGCTAAGTGATTTTACGTATCAAATTACCGGATTTATAAATATTTTGGATTTTGAGAAAGATGATTTTGTTGCGAGTATTCCTACCCAAGTGAGTGGGGGAATAAAAATTATTTTGGATGTCGAAGGATTCGGCTCCTTTGTCAATAAAAAAAGGGTCTTAAGATTGGAATGGTTACTGGTTACTGGTTATTGGTTACAGCGTAGGTGATCTAGATATCGGTCCAGCTGTAATATCTTTTAAGGCTAGTTATGCCTTTTCTGGCGCCCTATAAGTACCGTATGTCTTCGGGATACGGGTAGTACCTATATTTACGGTATGGCTGCGGGATACCGGTGTTGTTTCACGACTGATCATCGGAAACAGCATGAAATGTCATTGGTTCTAATCTAAATTGATATCTAAATTTCTTTATTATTTTGATAATCATAGAATAAAGGATTTATCAACTGATTCTGTTTTGGATTAAAAGTGAATTGTGGTTTTGATTCAGTTTCTGATTTTGTGGATAATTAGTTTGTTGTTAAATATCAAAGGTGGTATTAGTATAAATGATTGATGTTGACTTTAGTATGGGTGTTGTGAGCATCAAAGTTCGTATTAATATCTAATTTGATATGACAGCAAAATAAGTATTAATTTGAAGAGTTCGATTTTGAGTAAAGTTTATGATTCAATCCATAATCATTGCTTGTTGTTATTGTTTACGATATTTCCGTAAACACCATTTTAGGAGTTTGATTCTCGTCAAGATTCAAAGTATTGCTGAAGCATCTCGCTCAAAAATATCAAAATGGTTTTGAATATAATTAAGGAATCAATTCTGGGATTCGTCAACTAAAGTTTTATGATTCAACAATTATGATTTTAAATGTTCTGCTCTAATACAGATGTCGGTTTTATATCAAAAGACCATATATATGTCATAATGATCTTGCTGAGTATTTCTTTCGCTCATACTTGCCTGTTTTCAAATTTAACCTCCAGTGAGGATTAGCTTGCGCTGATTAGCTGCGTAATTCGCGGAAGTAAAGAAGAAGCCCTTTGAAGGTGGTTGGTCCAGGGTTGCGAATTAGTGTAAGATCTTTTTTGTAAAGTTATTTATATTATATTATATTATAGTTGTGTATTTTATTTGGGCCTAGTATACTTCATTTCGAAGTTATACTAGTGGGTTTAGTTTTGAGTTGGTATTTGTTGAAAAGAGTTTTAAAAGTAAAAGAAAGAGAAAAATTATTTGTGGAATTTTGATTTCTTGTTTCTAGAACTGTAACCTTAAAAGATCTTGGATTAGTTTGGGGTCATTTATGATAAATATCTTCCGCTGGCATTTATTTATTGATTAAACAGGTTGATTTGGATTGAAGTTTTATAGTGACGACCAAATCCTCTAACCCCAGATTTGGGGGTGTTACATATATCATTTGCGTGTTACACTTAAGTCTCTTACTAAAGAAAATGCTAAAATAAAAGAAAACAATTTGTTTTTGAGTGAGAGAAATAATGTGCTAGAGTCTCAGTTCATTGATTTTGAAAAATTAAGAATTGAGTGTAAGATTGCCAAGGAGGAATTAACTGAGTCCTTGAAGAAAGAAGAAATTTTAAAGAAGCAGCTCGAGCGTGAACAGGAGGTGATTAAGGCATGGAAAACATCTAGAGATGTCCATGCTCAAATCACCAAAGTTCAAAGAATCGAGTCCTTCTGTGATGCAGCCTGGAAAAAGAACAAGGAGAAACTAGAACAAAATTTGGTGGATGGAGTGCTAACAGATGTAGACTCGACGGATGATGAGGATCATCCGTCGGATAACAAAAAGGGTTATCCGTCGAATGATGAAAATCCTCATCCGTCAGCTGTAAGCAAGCCAATCAGTAAATCCAAACTTGTTAAGCTGAATGAAAAGTATGGATCTGTTTCCAAGAACTTTGTTTCAGGAGAATCGAGTCAAGTTAAGAAAGGGAAAAAGGCTAATGTTGGTCACATGACTGTCAAATAGTTAAGTGACAGACTTGAAAAGATTGAGGTAAAAACAGAGGTTAAAAAGAAAAATAATAGAAATGGTAAAGTAGGGATTAACAAACACAATAACTACACACCCGATAAATATGCTCCTAGAAAAATCTGTGTTAAGTGTGGTAGTGTAAATCATTTGTCTGTTAATTGCAAATTTGTCATGCCTACTTCCATGTCTGTGCCACCTCACTTTACTAACATGAATGCCATGCCTCCCATGCCTATGAATGCTATGTCTACACAGAATTTGAATGCACAGTTCGCTAATATGCCATTTGCACCTAATCCTTATTATGCTGCATTTAGTATGCCACAAATGTCATTTAGCATGCCTTACTGGAATAACATGTTCATTAATAGCATGCCATTCCCTGTTAATTATAATACGCATGATAATTCTGTTGCAATGAATGGTTTCAAAGGCCCAACTCAAATGACCAATGATGAATCTGATATCCCCAAGTCAAATGAGATAAAGCCTAAGAAACAGAAAATGAAAGCTAACAAGGCAGGACCCAAAGAAACTTGGGTATCAAAATCAACTTGATTTGATTTTGATGTGTGCAGGGAAATAGAAAGAATCTTTGGTACTTGGATAGTGGTTGTTCAAGACACATGACTGATGATTCTACCATGCTCACAGAGTTCAAGGAGAGAGCTGGCCCAAGTATTACTTTTGGAGATGACAGCAAGGGTTATACTGTGGGATATGGCTTGATTTCAAAAGACAATATCATCATTGAGGAAGTTGCCTTAGTGGATGGTCTCAAACACAACTTGTTGAGTATCAGCCAGCTTTGTGATAAAGGCAACTCAGTAACCTTCAACTCAGAAGCCTGTGTTGTGACTAACAAAAGAAGCAACAAAGTGGTTCTCACTGGTGTGAGAAAAGGAAATGTGTACCTAGCTGATTTCAACTCATCTAATGCAGAATCTATTACTTGTCTTCTTAGTAAAGCAAGTCAGGATGAAAGTTGGCTATGGCACAAGAAGCTATCCCATTTAAAATTCAAGACCATGAATGAGCTAGTAAAGAAAGAACTGGTTAGAGGCATTCCTATAGTGGAGTTCTCTAAGGATGGACTGTGTGATGCCTGTCAAAAAGGGAAGCAGATTAAAGCATCATTCAGGAAGAAACTTGATTCAACAATTGAAGAACCTTTGCAACTGCTACACATGGATTTGTTTGGACCAGTCAATGTGTTGTCCATCTCAAGGAAAAGATTTTGCCTAGTAATTGTAGATGATTTCTCAAAGTTCTCTTGGACATATTTCCTAAAGTCTAAAGATGAGGCTAGTGAAATCATCATCAATCACATAAGGCAAGTCAATAATCATCCTGATTTCAAGGTTAGAAGAATCAGGAGTGACAATGGAACTGAGTTCAAGAATTCAGTCATGAGAGCATTCTGTGAGGAAAATGGGATTATGCATGAGTTTTCAGCAGCAAGAACTCCACAACAGAATGAAGTAGTGGAAAGGAAGAACAAATCACTTATTGAAGCTGCAAGGACAATGCTTGAAGAATCTAAACTGCCAACATATTTCCGGGCTGAAGCTGTAAATACTGCATGCTACACTCAGAATATTTCCCTGGTTAATCAAGCAAGATGCATGACTCCCTATCAATTGTTCAAGAACAAGAAGCTAACTCTAAATTTTCTTCATTTCTTTGGTTGTAAATGTTATATTCTGAGAAATCAAACTGATCAAAATGGGAAGTTTGATGCTAAAACAGATGAAGGAATTTTTGTTGGATATGCTGTTGGTAAAGCATATAGAGTCTACAATCTAAGAACCAACATTGTTGTGGAATCAATACATGTTGTGTTTGATGATAAAAAGATTGAAGGACTTCAAGATGGAGATTACCATGAGAGCCTCAAATTCGACAATGTGGAGATGATTAGTGATGACAGTGATGATGAAAGTGCTCAAAAAATAGTATCAAAGGATAATGCAGAAAAATCTACTACCTATGAAGTACAAAACTCAACATCTGTCGAGTTGCATAATGCTTCATCCGTCGGGAGGCAATCTGTGTTATCCGTCGGGAGACAACCAGCTTCATCCGTTGGTACTCAAAATTCACCATCTGTCGGGTTATCAAAAGGAGCAGGAAGTCAGGATAGATCACCTACAGAAAGTTCCCCTTTCTCAAATCAAAGATCCATAAAATCAGGGGAGTTTCTAACAATCAAAACTCAATCACACATCAAGACAACAATGAGGCCTCTTCATCTAGAGCTAACCTACCTCAACAAAGAAAATGGACAAAAGATCACCCCTTTGAGCTTATAATTGGTGATGTTTCTTCTAGAGTTCAAACCAGGAGAGCAACTCAAGAAGAATGTCTATACAGCAGCTTTCTTTCCAAGGAAGAACCAAAGAAGGTAGAAGAAGCTTTGTTGGATCCTGATTGGATTTTAGCCATGCAGGAGGAGCTAAACCAATTTGAAAGGAATAATGTATGGAAGCTGGTGCCCAAGCCTAAAGGAAAGAATCCAATAGACACCAAAATGGGTATTCAGAAACAAGATGGATGAAAATGGCATAATAATCAGGAACAAATCTAGATTGGTTGCTAAGGGCTATTGTCAACAAGAAGGAATAGATTTTGATGAAACACTTGCTCCTGTTACAAGACTTGAAGCCATCAGAATCTTCTTAGCCTATGCAGCCCATGCCAATTTTAAGGTCTATCAAATGGATGTCAAAAGTGCCTTTCTGAATGGAGATTTGAAGGAGGAAGTCTTTGTCAGTCAACCTCCTGGTTTTGAAGATCCAAATTTTCCAGAACATGTCTATTATCTTTTAAAAGCACTTTATGGATTAAAGCAAGCACCTAGAGCCTGGTATGACACTTTATCAAAGTTTCTTTTGGAAAATCATTTCTCAAGAGGTAGTGTAGATACAACTTTATTCTTTAGAAATGTTAATGGCTCTAGTATACTTGTTTAAATTTATGTAGATGATATTATTTTTGGCTCTACAGATGAGAAACTTTGCAAAAAGTTTTCCAAATTGATGCAAAGTAAGTATGAAATGAGTATGATGGGAGAACTAACTTACTTTCTTAGTTTGCAAGTTAAGCAATTTATTGATGGAATATTCATTAGTCAAACTAAATATATTTTTGATCTTTTAAAGAAGTTTGATCTAATGGATTACACATCTGCAAAAACTCCCATGGCCACTGCAACTAAGCTTGAATTAAACACTACTGAAAAGTCTGTGGATATTTCAAGTTATAGGGGCATGGTTGGCTCACTTGTACTTAACAGCTAGTAGACCAGATATAATATTTGCTACATGTTTATGTGCTAGATTTCAGGCTGATCCTAGAGAATCTCACTTAATAGCTATTAAGAGAATTTTCAGATATCTCAAGGGAACACCAAAACTTGGCATTTGGTACCCTAGAGATTCTGGTTTTGATCTAACTGGTTATTCAGATACAGATTATGCAGGTTGTAGAATTGATAGAAAAAGTACAACAGGAACCTGTCAATTTCTAGGAAACAAGTTTGTGTCCTGGTTCAGTAAAAAACAAAATTCAGTTTCTACTTCTACAGCTGAAGCTGAATATATTGCTGCTGGTAGTTGCTGATCACAGATTTTATGGATGAAAAATCAATTGCTAGATTATGGTTTGCAAGTTGAAAGGATTCCTATTTTCTGTGATAACACAAGTGCAATTGCCATCACTGAAAATCCAGTACAACATTCAAGGACAAAGCACATAGATATCAAGTACCACTTCATAAGGGAACATGTAATGAATGGTACTGTGGAACTACATTTTGTTCCAAGTGAGAAGCAGCTTGCAGATATCTTTACCAAGCCACTGGATGAATCCACCTTTTCAAGGTTGGTAAGTGAGTTAGGTATGCTTAATTATTCTTAAATCTATATGAGATAATTTGCAAGTTGAAATGCAGCCAGAAATTTAATTGATTTTTCAGTCTTGGATGAAATTTTGGCTAAGTCAAATTTACATCTCGACGGATGATCCTTATCCATCGAGTTTGATCATCCGTCGGTATACTATTTGCTAATAAAAATCAATTATTTTTCTGGAATATTTTATGACTCGATGGATAACAGTCTATCCTCATCCGTCGAATTGTCTTAATCTCAGCCGTTAATTCCCTGAACATTATCCATCGAGTATACTTACAGTTTGTAAGCATAACACGACGGATAATGGGTGGAATTTTTACAGTTTATTTTTAAACGGCTATTTTAGGCAATTTTCATTGGTTACTTTATTTTACTTTATTATTTTTAGCAGTTATTTTTGAGATAGTATAAAAGCTTATTTCATTTTAATTGCTTTTCTTTTATCATTCTCAAATCAACTGCTCAAATTTCTTTCACTTTCAAAGCACTTACTCTTTCTCTTCAAGCTCTCATTCTCTAACAATGGTGCCCGTTGTCAAAATTATGTCTCAAACTGGGTTTTTTTTATGAGAAGTACAATTTCACTGTATTAGTAAACAAGGGTATTCAGCAATCTGGTGACTATCACAAGATGATGGACTTTGTGAATAATTGCAAGCTTAGCTATGCCATGATGGAATCACCCACAATCTTTTGTGAAGTTGTTGAAGAGATGTGGGCCACTGCTACATACAACTTAACAGATAAGACAATAACACTCATAATTAAAGGTAAAGAATTTTGTATCAATAGTGATGTTATAAAAGCATGTTTCAAGATTCCTGATAATACTGTGACCTCACCACACACTGACACTGATATAATCAATATGCTTAATTCCATGAACTATGCTCTTTCTACTTCTAGGTTAAGTGACATTAGGAGATTGGGTCTTAGGAAAGAATGGAGTTTTATGTGTGATGTGGTGACAAAGGTCTTTTCAGGTAAAGTCAGTAATTTTGATTCAGTGAATATTTCCATGCTTAACATGCTCTACATGCTAGTTACAGATAAATTCTATAATTTCAGTGACCTTGTTTTGTTTGAGTTAGGTTTTAAACTAGGATAGTTAAATAAGAGAGGTAAGAATGTGTATTATGCTAGATTCTTTATAATGTTAGCTAACCATCTCTCTGAGGGTATTGTGCTTGAGAACCCTAACAACAAATTAGATTGTTGGGTTCAAGAGAGAAGGCTTATTTCATATTTGAACAGGGCCAATCATCACAAGGAGGTGCCACTGTTCTATTTCCCTGTAATGGAAGCACCTCAGGTAAGTGAGGTAAGTTCATCTATTCCTACCACTATTCCAACCTCACAAATTTCTTTGAGTTCTAGTGTGGCTATGACAACTGTATCAATGACCCAACAGTTGCCTACCCAAGCTACCAAACCTGCAAATATTTCAAAATCCAAATCAAAGAAAGCCCCCTCTGGTATCTCTCAAAAGATGCCAGTTGCAAAATCCACCAAAACCAAAGAGGGGAGTGTGTAGGTGGGTAAGACAGGTGAGGGAAGGGGTGAACATAAAAGAAACCCTAAGAATAAGGATGGAGAGTTGAGTGGTTCCCAGCCTAGCCACACTGCAGTTTCCCAACAAACTACAGTGCTTAAAAAGGATAAAAGCTTATTTATAGCTGTATCCTCCCAAAAGGATTTAGTTATTGAACAAAGCTCTCAACCAAGAGCACAGGCCAAGAGGGTGAGGGACACAAGCTCACCCCAAACTTATGCCAGAAAGAAGAAATCTAAAACCCTTAGGGATGCACAGGGTACACACACTGTGCAAACTGGTGCTTAAGACACAGTCACTGCACCTTCATAAATTCAGTTTGATATGGCTCCAATAAATGTGGAGTCACAACCAAAATCTCTAGTAATAGAAGCACCTCAAACACCAAACTCACCCACAAACTCACTGGATATGGATATGATAAACACATCAATTCCTGATTCCCATTCTTTAACTTTGTTGGGGAAGCCAAAATCTAGTGCAAGTGAGCATCATCTTTTAGATGATTTGTTGGCTCACTTGCCCATTCTTTCAGGAACTGTTGAATCATCTGTGCCCTAAATATCTTCAATCAACACATAGTCCATAATAGTTTCCATTCCTAGTTCATTCATTTCTACTCTCTCGATGGATATTGCTCATCCGTCGAGTAGTGATTGTATCCCGACGGATAAGCTTAATAGCAATTATCCGTCGGATAGCAAAACCACTCACCCGATGGATATCACTCATCCATCGAGTATCTTTGCACAACTTCAAACTTCATTTTTTTCAAGTGCAGAAGAATTAGTGGTTGTACACTCACTATTAGGATTGAGAGAGAAGAGTGTTTTGAGTGAGAGTCTGTGTAACACCCCCAGATCCGGGGTCAGGGATCCGGGTCGTCACGGTCTTTCTTTCCACATTATCACTTCACTTAATTAATAATAAATAACCTTATGCTGTGACCCCACACTAACACACACCACAACCCGTTATAGTCTCAGAGATGAAATTGAAATAAGTACAAGTCCTTGAATCCACAATTAAAAGTTATTACAACCCAAAATGATTACTTGATAAATTTACAGTTAATTGCCATTATCTGCCACAAGTTATAATTATACATAATTGATTCTCAAAAGTAGAATGCCTGATCTACCAATAGATCTACCTCTGCAGCTATAACAGCTACAACATCAACGGGAAGACGCGAGACGCTTCCCACGCGCTTGCGTTGGGTCTGCTGGAGTCTGGCCATCTTTCCTAACTGTTGTTGTGTGATGAAGAAATAAAGCAAGAGTGAGCCTTACAGCTCGCAAGATAATATATAGTGATAACAATAATACAAGTATCTAAATGGATACTTACTAGAATCCTTTATCATGTGTAAGGTAATTACTTACTGGGTATAAGTTTTAAAAGAAGATAAAGTTACCAATTACTTCACTACACTTATACCATTTTAGAATCTATTAGAACTACTACTGTTCCAAGTATAATAAGATTCGAGAGGTCATTCCATAGATGAGACCACAAATAAAACTTGAAAATATTTGATCTTTGAAATATTTTGAAAAGAAATGAAGTTACGAGATACTTCATTCAATGGATACACCAATAAAACTGTTCAACCCTGTCAATGCTTCGGCAACCACCCATTCATAGCCTTTCGATTGAAATGCTACGGGTAGTGTTGCAGAATTATCCAAATGGATGATGAACTCATTACGGGAGTTTGCCGCGCCAGGAAGACCACTTACGATGATCAGTCGTAGTAGTACAACCCCACCATTTTCTACATGTAGAGGAGAACCTGTCGGATTTACTTGTCAACCGAACACTGAACTCGTAAGGAATGGACCGCCTTAGCGGAACTTCCAGGCCATTTGGGCCAATATAATAAGGCTGGGCCGGCGCTACTCGACCACTTACGCCACTCCTAGTTCAGATGAAATCCATGACTCTGAAACGTAAAGCTCGTCCCCACTTTCCCCAAGTAGAAACTTGTTGATACGGCTCCACCAAGAAGTCGTATCTAGTTGGAAAGGAAAACTCACCGATATTTCCCAGGCGATGCCTGTTAATGGATTAACTTGTTCCAAGAATTTTACTTCCCGAGTGTTGGGTAAGTAATCAAAATTCTTTTATCAAGACAGCAACCTTGTTGCGAATATAAAATACACCACAGAGCCGGATCCCTCAGGTTTTGAGCGAGTATTTAAATCCCCTTCGAAAGGAGGATCTTAAATATAAAAATGAGTTTTGGGATCCGCTCTAACTTTTAAAAATTATTTTGAAGGCTCGCGAAACATTTTTAAGAATGTTCGGAGTGATGTTGATTTAGTAAAATAAATCAGTCCCAATATATTAGAAAATATCTGAATATTATTATTTAAATAATATTCCCATAAAGAATAATCTTTATAAAAATAATTGAAGTAGAAGTTGTAAAACTTATACTTGAAATGAATAGTAAATAATCAAAGATATACTTATACGAAAGTAATATCTTTATTTGAATATCAAAAGTAAGTTTGATTATCGAACATTATTCTTTAATAAAATAAAGAATATTAATAAATAATAAGCGGAGTCATAATACCTCGAATGAATATTATAAATAATATTCATTAAATAAAATAAAGGAGTCATACATCCTCAAATGAATATCCAAGTAATATTCAATAAATAATATAAAGGAGTCATAAGTCCTCGAATGAATATTCAAGATAATATTCATTAATAAAATAAAGTTATCGAATAAACCTTATTCGATTAATAGTTTTGAAAACTATAACCATATATATATAAATATATATATATAAAATTTACTCGGGATCCTCGACTCCCGGTTTTAGAAAATGTTTTCACCTTTGGGTCCCTATTCTAATGGTATATGCAAATTACCGCTATTCTCTAGCATAGGTATTATCAACTGAACCAACAGATATATATATGGCAAGAATACGAAATAGGCATGCATATGTACCGTATCACATGCTACAATATATCGCAAGAATTTGCTAATATAACCATCATGCATCTATTACAAGATAATGCATATACAAGTGTATACATCACAACAACAGTATAACGGGTAGAAAACTTGCCTGAGCGACTGGGGGTGATAAAAGGCTCGGGACGAGTCTGGTAACCTATAAACAACAAGTAAGTTGGAATTAAACCAAAGTCACTTGTAAATCTATACTTTAACTACCTTAGACTCTAACGCTCGCTTTGCGCTTACTGATTCTCTTAAGTCACTCGAGTACCCTCGGCTCCACCATTTTTTATAATTTAACCATTACAAGTTTTAAGGCGATTCCTTCGTGAGTGTCTTACCAACTGCCTAACACTCTTACCATAATTGTTTCGTACACTAATTAACCCTTTTTAGTCTTTAACCTATGTTTCAAAGTAAGGCGAGGGGAAAAGTTTCGTTCGCGAAACGCCGTTACTTAAAACGGCCGTTTCTCCTAAACCGTACATCGGAATCAAACGAACTACATATCAAAACGAAGCTCGTAACATGAAATATCTAAAAATGGCAATGGTCATAATCTAGCAGGGAGTTCTCGGGTCCAAATGTTTTGAACAAAAGCAGTCTAAAGTAAATCGGACATTACGACGGCTATGTTTACGAGATTTCCCAAATTTAAACCAATTCAAAACAACCACAATTCAACTCCAATTCACAACCCAATCAAAACTCCATCCATATTACTTTAAAACAGCCCCAAATCTACTCATTATAATCAATTTACTTAATCCTAAAACTTGAATTTAAACTATACTACATTCTTTAATCAAATCATAAGATTTCAACATTCCAATCTCCACCATTTCAACCCAACTCTAAGCCATCCATCATTAAGCTACTCTAATACCAAAACCACCAAAATCACCCTAATATACAAAGTAAAGCTAGGGTTTGGAGATGATATACCTTCCTTGAAGTGGTGTGAGTAGCTAGGAAGCCTTAGGAAGCCTTGAGGAGTCTTAGGAATGCTTGGATCTTAAAGGAAAAGCAAGAAAATCAAGTTAAAAACCTTGAAATCACTATTCATTGTCTTCTTCATTGATTTATTGGAGAAGATAGAGAATGAATGGGATGCTTAAACTCATAATATAGCCATATCTATGCATAAGGACTACTAGGGAATTATCTTACCAATCTAGGAAGCTTGAATCTTGGTTTTTGAAATTTCTTCCCTTTAAAATTGTAAAAAAGCCGAGAGCAACTCTTGGTTGAATGAAAGAAATGATTTTGTGTTTTGCTTTGATTTGTTTTGGTTGGTTGTTTTTGTTTTGTTTTGGTTAATTACCTTATTAACCTTGAACTTTGTGTGGTTTTACTTCAACCACATCTCCTTCCTTCCCATATCATGCTTATGTCATGCTATGATGTCATCTTTCCCTCTTTGTCCTCTTCTCATTGGTTGGATGACATCCTCCCCTCTAATCTCTTTGATTAACTTCCTAATTGCTTGCCTAATGACCGCTGATCTGTTATACGGTTCGCTTAACTTTCGTTTTCGTTTATCGTTTGAGGGATCATACCCGGGATCTTATTACTTAGGTTCCCTTAACCTTTCTCAATATATTATATTCCTTTTATGATCCTCTCTTATAATCCTTTAATTTAAATCCTTTTTATCCTTTTACCTTATACTCAATTCTTTCCGTATCTAGTGGATTTTCGGGAAAAATCAAAGTATTCGGAATTGGATTCTAACGATCTTTACATACACTTATATACCATAAAGAGTACTAATAAAATCTCAGAATATCCATAACAGAACCCCTACATAGTGTGGCATGAAAAGTTTTCTCATTCAGCTAAAACACTATTCATAAGGGTTACAAAAAGTTCAAAATTTTGGGGGTTATTAAAGTCTCCCCTCCTTAAAAGGATTCCGTCCCGGAATCAAATAGAAAATAAATGGGGGTACTTTTCTAGCATTGCGCTCTCTAGTTCCCAAGTTGATTCTTCCACATTATGATTCTGCCATAGTACTCTGACTAGCTTGATTACTTTGTTCCGAAGCACCTGCTCCTTCTTATCAATAATCCTTACTGGCTTCTCCACGTAAGTCAGATCTGGTTGCATATCCACCTGCTCGTACTCCACTATGTGTCTGGCATCCCGATGATACTTTCTTAGCATTGACACTTGGAACACATTATGAACTTGTTGCAAGTTAGGGGTAAGGCTAGCTCGTAAGCTAACTTTCTAATCCGTCTTAATATCTCAAAAGGTCCAATGTACCTTGGGCTTAGTTTTCCTTTCTTTTCGAACCTCATTAATCCCTTCCAAGGGGATACCTTTAGCAGTACTAAGTCCCCGACTTCATATTCCTTGTCCTTTCGGGCTAGGTCTGCATATTTCTTCTATCTGTCTTGGGCTGCTACAAGCTGTCCTCTGATAAGATCCACTATGTCTTTGGTTCTTTGGACTACTTCGGGTCTGAGCATTTTCCGCTCTCCTACTTCATCCCAGTATAAGGGAGATCGATACCTTCTTTCGTACAGGGCCTCATAAGGCGGCATTCCGATGCTTGCATGAAACCTATTATTATAAGAAAACTCGATCAACGGCAAGTGATCATCCCAACTTCCTTTAAGGTCTATTGCACAGAATCTCAACATATCCTCTAGTGTCTGGATGGTCCTTTCACTCTGCCCATCCGTCTGGGGATGGTACGCAGTACTCATGTTTAACTTGGTCCCCGCACATTCCTGAAAGCTCTTCCAAAATCTGGAGTTGAATCTGGGGTCTCGGTCTGAGACAATGGACGCTGGGACTCCATGTCGCGTTACTATTTCCTTAAGGTAAATGTCCACCAGTCTATCGACTGTGTATCTCTCATTGATAGGAATGAAATGGGCTAACTTTGTCAGTCGGTCTATAATTACCCATATGGCGTCATGATTGGCTTTCGTCCTTGGCAAGCCTACAACAAAATCCATTGCTATCTGTTCCCATTTCCACTCGGGAATCTCCAGGGGTCGTAAAAGTCTACTGGGTCTCTGGTGCTCTGCCTTTACTCTTTGGCAAGTCAAACATTTGCTTACCCATTCTGCTACGTCCCTCTTCATGTTGGGCCACCAGTAATATTCCTTCAAATCCCTATACATCTTGGTACTTCCCGGGTGAATGGAATACCTTGAACTATGGCTTTCATCCAAAATCTCATCTTTAAGCTCTTGAACGTTCGGAACCCAAATCCGGTAGGAGTACCTCATTATCCCTTTATCATCTTTCTCAGTATGGATCTCCTCTCCAGTCATTGACTTTCTGCCTTCATTCATTATTTTCTCTTGGCACAATCGGATCTTTTCCAATAACTCTGGCTGCATTGAGATCTCAAAAAGCTTTTCAGTTCCGGTTCCGGTTATCTTTACTTCTATTTCCAATCTTTCAAAATCCCTGATTAACTCCTCCGAAGTCGTTATCATTCTGAGTCTTTCCTTTCTACTAAGGGCATCGGCCACCACATTGGCTTTCCCCGGATGATAGAGAATCTCACAATCATAGTCCTTGATTAGTTCTAACCATCTCCTCTGGCGCATGTTGAGCTCTTTCTGCGTAAATATGTACTTGAGGCTCTTATGGTATGTGAAAATCTTGCACTTCTCTCCATACAAGTAGTGCCTCTAAATTTTTAAGGCAAATACTATTGCCGCGAGCTCAAGGTCATGAGTAGGATATCTAATCTCGTATTCCTTCAGTTGTCTTGACGCATACGTAATCACTTTACCGTGCTGCATAAGCACACACCCTAATCCTTTGTGCGACGCATCACTATATATCACAAAATCTCCTTTTCTGTCCGGTAATGCCAACACCGGGGCCGTTACCAACCTTTTCTTTAATTCCTGAAAACTGTTCTCGCATTTCTCCGTCCATTCAAACTTCTCTGTCTTACGAGTAAGTCGTGTCAAAGGGGCTGCGATCTTCGCAAAGTCCTGTACAAATCTACGATAGTAGCCGGCCAATCCTATGAAACTCCTTACCTCTGTGGGTGTGGTTGGCCTTTCCTAATTTGAGACCGCCTCTATCTTGGAGGGGTCGACCAATACTCCTTCTTTATTGATCACATGTCCTAAAAACTGTACTTCATTCCGCCAGAATTCACACTTCGAGAATTTGGCATATAACTGTTCCTCTCTGAGTATTCCTAGAGCTATCCTCAAGTGCTCTGCATGTTCTGCCTCAGTCCTTGAGTAGATCAAAATATCATCGATAAAAACTATCACACACTTGTCCAAGTACTTCTTAAATACTCTGTTCATTAAGTCCATGAAAGCCGCTGGGGCGTTGGTTAATCCAAAGGACATTACCAAGAACTCATAATGCCCATATCTGGTACGGAACGCGGTCTTGGAAATATCTTCGGGTTTAATCTTTAGTTGGTGATATCCAGTTCTCAGGTCTATCTTGGAAAAATAAACAACATCCTTTAGCTGGTCGAACAGATCGTCTATTCTAGGTAATGGGTACCTGTTCTTTATGGTAAGCTTGTTCAACTCTCGATAGTCGATGCACAGCCTCATGCTCCCATCTTTCTTCTTAACAAATAAAACTGGTGCTCCCCACGGAGACACACTGGGTCTTATCATACCCTTATCCAAGAGTTCCTGCAATTGGATAGCTAATTCCTTCATTTCTAACGGGGCTAACCGGTAAGGTGCATTTGAAACTGGCGCCGTTCCGGGGGCCAATTCAATAGAAAATTCAATCACTCTATCGGGTGGTAATCCCGGAAGGTCTTGTGGGAATACGTCTTCAAATTCGTTGACTACTGGAATATCTTGTAAGTTGGGCACCTCCTTCTGCGTGTCCACCACATAGGCTAGGTAGGCCTCATTTCCTTTTCGTAGCATCCTTCTGGCCTGGGCCATAGTCAAAAATTTATGCGTCTGCCTCTTTCCTCTAAATATAACTTCTTTCTTTCCTGGGATATTTAACTTAACTTTCTTCCCTTTATAGTCTATCTGAGCATCATTGCTAGATAGCCAGTCCATTCCCAAAATTACATCAAACTCCCCTAATTTAAAAGGATCAGATCAACACTAAAAGATTGCTCCCCTATGCCTATCTCACAGGCGGGGTGAATCTGGTTAACAGGAATAATCTCATGATTGGCTATTTCTACTTGTAAGGGCTCTATCAAGGGTTCAGCTTTAAGTCTTAATTTATGCGCAAAGTCCCTTGATATAAAAGATTTAGTTGCTCCCGAATCAAATAAAACATTTGCACTGACTGAATTTAGAGAAAGGGTACCTGCTATCACATCTGAATCTTTCATAGCATCCTGGACTGTCATGTTGAAAGTCCTTGCAGTAGGTGGCTTATTAGAAGCAGCCCTACTTGCTCCTGAAGCTGCTGGTTTGTTCATTGGGCATTCCCTCTTCCAATGACCCGGGCGTCCACACTGATGACAAGTGGTGGTTGGAATGACGGCAGGGGCTGACGAAGGGCATTTGTGAGAATAGTGGCCCACTTGCCCACACTTAAAGCAGGTTACTGGCTTTCCCTTACATTCCCCAGAATGCATTCTTCCACAAGTGTTACAGGCTGGCAATGGGGGTCGAGACTGGTTGGAATAGGACATTCTTGACTTCTGGCCGCTCTGGCTCACATTCACGCTCATTGGCCGCTTAAACCCAGTGTTCTTTCCCGGTAGGGACACTGCTCCTCGATTAAATCTAGTTGGGAATCTCCTTCCTGTGGAACCTCCACCCATGCTCATACTTTTCCTCTTTATTCCCTTCTTCTCTCTTTCCTTCTGCATCTGTTCACTTCCGGCTTCTACAATCATTGCCTTTTGCACCAGAGTGGCATAATCCGTAAGCTCAAGGATTGCCACCCTATTCTGAATCCACGGTTTCAGTCCCTGCTGAAACCTTCTAGCTTTCTTTTCCTTGGTGCTCACAAACTCCGGCACAAACCTTGATAACTCAGTAAATTTCGCTTCGTACTCTGCTACTGATAAGTTATTCTGCTTTAGCTCCAAGAACTTAAGCTCCATCTGGTTTTCCATAAACCTCGGGAAATACTTTCCCAGAAACAACTGACTGAATCTCTCCCAGGTTATAATAGCATCTGTCTCCATGTTTTTCTTGGCCTCCCACCAGTAGTTAGCCTCTCCTTTCAGAAGGTAGGTAGCAAATACAGTCTTCTGTGCCTCATCGATACTCAGAATCTCAAAGGATTTCTCCATTTCCTTTAACCATGCCCTTGCCTCAACTGGGTCGGCTGATCCGTGGAACTCAGTGGGCTTAAGGGACTTAAAAGCCCTGAAAGAGTTTGCCACATCATTGTTATTTCCTTGAGGGGGTGGGTTGGGTTGACGTTCCAAGTTCTGCCTTGGGAGTTGCATGAACTGGCCCATGGGATCCATGCCTGGGTTTGGTACTGGTTGCTCAACCTCAGTTTCTCCTTCTTCAGCCTCTATCTCAAATCCCTCAACATCATATGTTTCCTCTTCCTCTTCATACAGGGAGTCATCCTGTTCCACATAATCCTCATCTTCCTCTTCACTGTGTTCCTGGTTCCTACCGTCCTGGTTATGGCTTCCCTGGTACTCAGATCTAGGGTTCGCCCTAGTTCCAATCTTTCTTGGCGGCATGATACTGATAAAAAAATTTATTGGGAAATTCAACGTTAGGTCACAATCATACACAACATTGTGCCTTGCACAATTCTATAATGGGGAGAATGTATCTCACAATTTTATTATTTTATGACAGTTCTAATAAGAAGTGTAGTAATAATAATGATAAAAACAGTGATCTCGTCACTAAGGAACAGAACCGAAAGGAAACAAATATATACATAATGCGAGAAATACATAGTCTGATCTGGTCAAAAGTACAACAGTGCTACAGCCATCTGTCCCAAAAGTGATACACAAGAGTCTATCTGTCTAGTCAGAAAAAGGGATGCTATATACAAGTCAACTATCCCGGAAAATTGGCTCTTACTAAGGCCTCGGCTAACTAGACAACTAGACTATTCCATCGTCAATCCTGAATCACACACCGGAGTGGGTCAGCTCCCATACCCTTTCCATCGCACGACGGAAGATATAGTCGGCCTGCCGCCTGGAGATCCTGCCATGCCTGTCCCCCTGGAGCGAAATGAGCCTCGCTCGGGACGTGAGCTCTATCCCCGTAAGCTCCCTCCTCAAGGATCGGGGTATAGAAGCCCTAGTCTCATAAGCTCGGGTACGCCTGCCCGCCCTCTCCGTATCCAACTCCCTCCTGGCCTCATCCAGTCGGGCCTCGGCAATAGCCACTCAGGTCCTCAGTACATCCTGAACATAGCCGTGGGCTAACGAAGACTGCCTGTGGGCAGGGTCGAGAGGTGGTGAATCCGGAGCCGTTGGGGGTGCCTCCTCAGTCTGCCTAGGCTCGGAAGTATGGGTCTCTGAGCTGTCATCATAGGGGATCCAAGATAGTGGTGGAGGGGTAGGAGCTCTGACCACCGGAAGTGTGGGTAAAGGGGTACCAGCATACACTACCATAGGTCCGACACGCTCCTCAGCTACTGGGACCTCATCCGGGTCCTCCTCATCTGGAATAGCAATGACCTCTGTCTCTGACTCCTCTGAGGGGTCCTCCTCATCTGAAATAACAATGACCTCCGTCTCTGACTCCTCTGAGGGGTCCTCCTCATCCTCCTCCATCTCAGGCTCCTCCCGATCCTCGACATCTAGCAGTGCCTCATCATGCTCACGCTCGAACATCTTAGGGTCCTCTATCTCAGGCGCCTACACATTAAACGAGCTAAGTTACTATCATGATACTTATAAGGGTTCCCGTAAGGGTTTTAACTGTCAGCACTACTTTAAGTAGTCCGACGATGAACTTGGCAAGAGTTCTTATTATCTTTGTGAGTTTATTATTATATCGTCGCATCATCTCTGAGGTTTATAACGCTTAGCTCTGATACCATTTCTGTAACACCCCCAGATCCGGGGTCAGGGATCCGGGTCGTCACGGTCTTTCTTTCCACATTATCACTTCACTTAATTAATAATAAATAACCTTATGCTATGACCCCACACTAACACACACCACAACCCGTTATAGTCTCAGAGATGAAATTGAAATAAGTACAAGTCCTTGAATCCACAATTAAAAGTTATTACAACCCAAAATGATTACTTGATAAATTTACAGTTAATTGTCATTATCTGCCACAAGTTATAATTATACATAATTGATTCTCAAAAGTAGAATGCCTGATCTACCAATAGATCTACCTCTGCAGCTATAGCAGCTACAACATAACGGGAAGACCCGGGACGCTTCCCACGCGCTTGCGCTGGGTCTGCTGGAGTCTGGCCATCTTTCCTAACTGTTGTTGTGTGATGAAGAAATAAAGCAAGAGTGAGCCTTACAGCTCGCAAGATAATATATAGTGATAACAATAATACAAGTATCTAAATGGATACTTACTAGAATCCTTTATCATGTGTAAGGTAATTACTTACTGGGTATAAGTTTTAAAAGAAGATGAAGTTACCATTTACTTCACTACACTTATACCATTTTAGAATCTATTAGAACTACTATTGTTCCAAGTATAATAAGATTCGAGAGGTCATCCCATAGATGAGACCACAAATAAAACTTGAAAATATTTGATCTTTGAAATATTTTGAAAAAAATGAAGTTACGAGATACTTCATTCAATGGATACACCAATAAAACTGTTTGACCCTGTCAATGCTTCGGCAACCACCCATTCGTAGCCTTTCGATCGAAATGCTACGGGTAGTGTTGCAGAATTATCCAAATGGATGATGAACTCATTACGGGATTTGCCGTGCCAGGAAGACCACTTACGATGATCAGTCGTAGTAGTACAACCCCACCATTTTCTACATGTAGAGGAGAACCTGTCGGATTTACTTGTCAACCGAACACTGAACTCCTAAGGAATGGACCGCCTTAGCGGAACTTCCAGGCCATTTGGGCCAATATAATAAGGCTGGGCCAGCGCTACTCGACCACTTACGCCACTCCTAGTTCAGATGAAATCCATGACTCTGAAACGTAAAGCTCGTCCCCACTTTCCCCAAGTAGAAACTTGTTGATACGGCTCCACCAAGAAGTCGTATCTAGTTGGAAAGGAAAACTCACCGATATTTCCCAGGCGATGCCTGTTAATGGATTAACTTGTTCCAAGAATTTTACTTCCCGAGTGTTGGGTAAGTAATCAAAATTCTTTTATCAAGACAGCAACCTTGTTACGAATATAAAACACACCACAGAGCCGGATCCCTCAAATTTTGAGCGAGTATTTAAATCCCCTTCGAAAGGAGGATCTTAAATATAAAAATGAGTTTTGGGATCCGCTCTAACTTTTAAAAATCATTTTGAAGGCTCGCGAAACATTTTTAAGAATGTTCGGAGTGATGTTGATTTAGTAAAATAAATCAGTCCCAATATATTAGAAAATATCTGAATATTATTATTTAAATAATATTCCCATAAAGAATAATCTTTATAAAAATAATTGAAGTAGAAGTTGTGAACCTTATACTTGAAATGAATAGTAAATAATCAAAGATATACTTATACGAAAGTAATATCTTTATTTGAATATCAAAAGTAAGTTTGATTATCGAACATTATTCTTTAATAAAATAAAGAATATTAATAAATAATAAGCGGAGTCATAATACCTCGAATGAATATTATAAATAATATTCATTAAATAAAATAAAGGAGTCATACATCCTCAAATGAATATCCAAGTAATATTCAATAAATAATATAAATGAGTCATAAGTCCTCGAATGAATATTCAAGATAATATTCATTAATAAAATAAAGTTATCGAATAAACCTTATTCGATTAATAGTTTTGAAAACTATAACCATATATATATAAATATATATATATATAAAATTTACTCGGGATCCTCGACTCCCGGTTTTAGAAAATATTTTCACCTTTGGGTCCCTATACTAAGGGTATATGCAAATTACTGCTATTCTCTAGCATAGGTATTATCAACTGAACCAACAGATATATATATATGGCAAGAATACGAAACAGGCATGCATATGTACCATATCACATGCTACAATATATCGCAAGAATTTGCTAATATAACCATCATGCATCTATTACAAGATAATGCATATACAAGTGTATACATCACAACAACAGTATAACGGGTAGAAAATTTGCCTGAGCGACTGGGGGTGATAAAAGGCTCGGGACGAGTCTGGTAACCTATAAACAACAAGTAAGTTGGAATTAAACCAAAATCACTTGTAAATCTATACTTTAACTACCTTAGACTCTAACGCTCGCTTTGCGCTTACTGATTCTCTTAAGTCACTCGAGTACCCTCGGCTCCACCATTTTTTATAATTTAACCATTACAAGTTTTAAGGCGATTCCTTCGTGAGTGTCTTACCAACTGCCTAACACTCTTACCATAATTGTTTCGTACACTAATTAACCCTTTTTGGTCTTTAACCTATGTTTCAAAGTAAGGCGAGGGGAAAAGTTTCGTTCGCGAAACGCTGTTACTTAAAATGGTCGTTTCTCCTAAACCGTACATCGGAATCAAACGAACTACATATCAAAACGAAGCTCGTAACATGAAATATCTAAACATGGCAATGCTCATAATCTAGCAGGGAGTTCTCGGGTCCAAATGTTATGAACAAAAGCAGTCTAAAGTAAATCGGACATTACGACGGCTATGTTTACGCGATTTCCCAAATTTAAACCAATTCAAAACAACCACAATTCAACTCCAATTCACAACCCAATCAAAACTCCATCCATATTACTTTACAAAAGCCCCAAATCTACTCATTATAATCAATTTACTTAATCCTAAAACTTGAATTTAAACTATACTACATTCTTTAATCAAATCATAAGATTTCAACATTCCAATCTCCACCATTTCAACCCAACTCTAAACCATCCATCATTAAGCTAATATAATACCAAAACAACCAAAATCACCCTAATATACAAAGTAAAGCTAGGGTTTGGAGATGATATACCTTCCTTGAAGTGGTGTGAGTAGCTAGGAAGCCTTAGAAAGCCTTGAGGAGTCTTAGGAATGCTTGGATCTTAAAGGAAAAGCAAGAAAATCAAGTTAAAAACCTTGAAATCACTATTCATTGTCTTCTTCATTGATTTATTGGAGAAGATAGAGAATGAATGGGATGCTTAAACTCATAATATAGCCATATCTATGCATAAGGACTACTAGGGAATTATCTTACCAATTTAGGAAGCTTGAATCTTGGTTTTTGAAATTTCTTTCCCTTTAAATTGTAAAAAAGCCGAGAGCAACTCTTGGTTGAATGAAAGAAATGATTTTGTGTTTTGCTTTGATTTGTTTTGGTTGGTTGTTTTTGTTTTGTTTTGGTTAATTACCTTATTAACCTTGAACTTTGTGTGGTTCTACTTCAACCAATCTCCTTCCTTCCCATGTCATGCTTATGTCATGCTATGATGTCATCTTTCCCTCTTTGTCCTCTTCTCATTGGTTGGATGACATCCTCCCCTCTAATCTCTTTGATTAACTTCCTAATTGCTTGCCTAATGACTGCTGATCTGTTATACGGTTCGCTTAACTTTCATTTTCGTTTATCGTTTGAGGGATCATACCCGGGATCTTATTACTTAGGTTCCCTTAACCTTTCTCAATATATATATTCCTTTTATGATCCTTTAATTTAAATCCTTTTTATCATGTTACCTTATACTCAATTCTTTCCGTATCTAGTGGATTTTCGGGAAAAATCAAAGTGTTCGGAATCGGATTCTAACGATCTTTACATACACTTATATACCATAAAGAGTACTAATAAAATCTCAGAATATCCATAACAGAACCCCTACATAGTGTGGCATGAAAAGTTTTCTCATTCAGCTAAAACACTATTCATAAGGGTTACAAAAAGTTCAAAATTTTGGGGGTTATTACAGGTAGTGATTCCGATTCAGAGATTAGTTTGACCGGTACCCTAGTGGACCCCATTCCACCCTCTCCAAAGGAGCCTGTGTATGTTAGTTCAGATCCAGAGGAGGATCCTTCTGAGAGTAGTGAGATACCTATGTAGATTTTACCCTTGAGACCAGATTCAGAGACCCCTGCCCCTGAGCCAGAGTCTGAGATGCCTAATATTGTGCCTGTCAGTGTTGGTGGCAAGTTTGCCCAGGACCGAGACTTTGTTTACTCCCGTATTTGTGGCACCCCAAAACCCGGGGTCAGGAGTCTTGGAGGCCACTCCATCCAAACTCACACAACTCACACTACAGTATATAAATACTCACGCTTCACGACCCCACACTTATCACACACACACTTACAGGTTATTGTCTTGCAAACGAACCATCATAACTAGAGTAATTGTCAACCATCAAGTGATATTTATTACAACCCAAAAGTAATTAATCTTACCGGGGAGGAACCTGTAGGTAAGGCTAGTCCATCGACCAAATACGTTTCTTGTTCTTACCTTACATAAGTCATACTTATAAATAAGCCGAACTATAAACAACTGAAAATTAATCCAACTTATTCTGACTATCTGTGGTACATCACCAAACAATCTACGGAACAGCTGGCCATTTCCTACCCGTTTCCTGGCTGTGGTTCTCATGGCAGGCATCTTGATTCACTATTGTGTTGTGTCAATTTAAGAAAATAAGTGTGAGTTATAATGCCCATAATAAAGTATAGTATGAAAATGACTGTATGATAACATCATATATGATAATTATGTTTTATTCGAAAATAGTTTTCCTGGTGATATACACATTCTTATGAAAACAATTCTTTAAGGGATTTTAATAACCTGTGAATACCTTAATAGTAATCCCAGCACCTAGGCTTGGGTTACGGTATTGCATCGCAATTCAAATTTGAAGAATTAGGACACTCGTTGGAGCCACCGTATATGATGATCAGTCGTAATACGATAATAGTAACCTTTTCTACTAGTAGAGGGACGACACCTTCACATCTTGGTTATCACCCTTGCCGCATACGGGCTATGTTTCCTCATTTCGGGTATACACACACTTCGCAGGTCCATAGGTACATATTGTATCGTCTCCTACGGTACCAGTAGTCTATCCAATACATGAAGTACTTGGATCCTACCCCTCCCTTGTCCATTATGAAATCCTATCATATCTCGAGAACTCGAACCACATCGAAGTTCCTCCAAGCATTTTGCTTGTTGATAGGCATAGCTTTACTGTATATATATGTACTTTCGAAAGTTTTAGAGGTAGTACTAAGGATGTGAGTTGACCGTTGTCAACAGATAAGTAATAAGGGGAAAAGTTTCTCCTTGAAACTATATTCAAAATATTAATAAGTCGGGATAATATTTACCGATGATCTGAAATTATTCGAATGATATTCCGAAATCAGAAAGTATGTTTTAAATCAGGATCTATGATTTTTAAATCAATAATAAACCGTTCATAAATAATAAATAATTACATAATGATCGATAAATAATTAAACCTCCAATGAGTTTATTCTTTAAAAGAATATTTAAAAATAATATTCCTCAACTAGTTTGTGTCTACATAATTATTAATCTTTAATGATTAACCAGGTTTGAAATAAATTTTTGGGGTATACTACGCCCATGATAAAAGAATAAGTATATAGTATTTATTATTCAAATAATAAAATATAGTTGAGGGAATATGATCGTTGGGAAATTGTTTTAATAAAAGTTCGAGGTGTTTTAATGTTTCGTAAGTGGACGTTGAGTCCCTTTAAAACGTACTATTATGGACTTATCATCATCCTATAATATCATCGGAATAATTCACGGGTTTTATCTTAAATCCCGACCGACTCTCGGTCTCATATAATATGTCACGCTTAAAGCGAAATAAACATTTCACGATATAAATTTATCGTAACATCGCTACATTATGCGAAACTTCAACAACTACGTATCATGGCAAACATGGTATTTATGCGATGATAGTTAAAGAATCCTTTCACACACAACAGTAAAATGGAGTTGGGTTCGTAAACTTGCCTGGGTATCTCGAGGTGGAGGATGCTCTAGGTTCCGCTCAGAAATCTAAAACTATAAACACATTTCATTTTGTTAGGTTCCGTTCTAATTTACGGCAACCCGCACTCATGCGCTACTTATTTATGCACCCTCTCAACTTACACTACCCTTATCGTTCCTTTAAGTCATATTCACATTATGGTCACTTCATTTTCCTAAGTATCTTAGGTTCATTCTTATATCGCCGTCGGCTCCGCTTATGGATTCTCACGGTTTCTACTCGCGCGGTCTCGGCTCCGGTATTTTTATAAAATTGAGAAATCATTATTTTCACTTGAAATTTTATGGAAGTTAGGAAACTCAATATCACTCTCTGTAAAAATTTCATGATTTATAAACACTTTTAAGTCTATCCTTTATATTTTCAAAGTTCGTGATTCGCAGCAGTTTTTGTCGTGTAAATCACTTTTAGTAAAATGACCATAACCTTTGATCCGTAAATCGGAATCAAGCGATTCAAGTGCCTTAACGATCCTTATAACATTTTCTATCCTAAACAAAGGTTATTTTTCAAGAAACTACAGTTTACAACTTCGGGACTTTCTACAGAAACTTAAAGTTACGATTTGTTGGTTTTAACGGAGTTACGTTTACGATCGTTTCGTTTACGCCCTAACTCTTAACACAACCACCAATCATCATATCATCATCAACACAAACCCCTCTCAACAACATCATGTTCTTGAGTCAACAACAACCAACCTTAAATCTATTCAACTTAATCATCAAGATTTCATCCATAACACTCATTATACTAGGTTTACTACCACATACTAAATGGATCTTAAAATGAATCTTAAATAAAGTTGGGCCAAGGATTTTTACCTTTCTTGAAAGCTTGAGATGTGTTTTTGAGGATGGTGGAGGCTTGGAAGTGCTTGGTAAGATTTTTAGAACCTAAAACCCCATTGAAATCAAGAAACCAAAGAGAGGTTACTACTCATACTATTCACTAGTGAGTTTCTTGAATTTATTCCACCTATCAAACCTTGATAAAAGAGATGAAAGAATTTTCTTACCTTAGTTTAATTGCTAGGAGGCTTGAGAATTAATTGGATGATTTTATAAGAGCTAGAACTTGGAGATTTGAATTGAATTCCCCTTTTTTTCTTCAAATTGCCGAATGGAAGCAATTGGGATGGGGGGTATTTATACTACTCTTGGTTGCTTCTCTTGGATGCTTTGCTAGGCTGCTTCTAGGAAGATGAGGTGATATCTTTGCAATTGATTTTATTCTCCTAGTATAGCATTCTAGGTTGATTCTTGGTTGCAAATCTTAGGGACAAATCTTTGTAGCTTGCTAGCTTACAAGCTAACTACAAGGTTTAGCTTCCTTAGCACACTATTTTGCTAGCTAGCTTGATCATCCTATGGTTAGCTTACTATTTGATGAAGTAACCATGGTTACTTCCTTACCATGGTTTAGTTAGTGCATTACGTTTATTTAATCGTTTACACGTTCGCTCGTTACTTAAACGTTCTTCGTAATACTCACTCGTAAATGGTTCGCGATGTAATTCCTTTCGTATTTATTCTTTATATTTTTATTTATCCTACTTGAATATAAATCCATAGGATTTTAATCTTGTAATTATATTGTGATTCCCGTAATCCTCAATGAGTCGTAAATACGGTCGTTTTTCAAATTTCGTTTTCTTCGAAAACTAATAGCGTTTACATACACTCATTTAGTACGTTAAATATCATTATCATCACTCGAAACTCATTTTCTCATGCATTACATTGTGGGCTCAAAAGTTTTTCCCGTTCGTCAGGGTTACTATCCAAACGTTTACAAGGTCTCAAAAATTCGAGTTATTACAGTTTCCTGAGTTGGGAGCTTTGGTGGATAGGTTGATTCGAGACTCTCGGCAGAGACTTCAGTAGTGATGGAGGAGGGAGAGCTAGGATTTAGTTGGTGGAGCAGGTTGCCTAGGAGATGAATGAAGGACCATCCACTAGTGATGCTGATGCTGAGTGCCCAGAGGCTGCATAGAGATCATTCACTGGATGTTGGTTGTATTGAGAGAGATTTTGGATGATTAGTTTGTAGCGGACTGTTGGTTGAGCCCGTTTGTTGTTTTCAGCGTCGTAGGATTTGGGATACTTGGTCAGATGCCGGGATCCCTTTCATTTGTTGCATTGTATTTTCAGACTTTGTAGTAGTATTTGTTAGAGTTAGGGGTAGATAGGGGATATTTTCCATTTTTCCTCTGTTTAACCTTTTTATAGTTGTACCTTATTCCTGAACTTGTGATAACCAGACCTTTACTTGTACCCTTGGTTTGATGAACCATTATATCTTGTTTCTATTGTGTACCCTAAAGATCTGCATAAACTATTCTGAATACCATGTTTTCATACAACCGTGTTTAAATTTCGTAATATCCTATCCTGTGCCATGAGAAAACACAACTGGCTATGAGAATTATGTAGTAATAGGATTGCATGTGCAAAATTGGGTAAAGCTTAAAACCCGCAAGAGAGATTTCATAATAAATGTTGTTATACATGACATGCTACTTATTGCTAAATATGCTCAATCAGGTTTGTAAGAAATGGCCAACTCACCAGATCACCAAAGAAGAAATCTTCCAACCAAGACCCAGAATAACTCCAGAACCACCATGATGCAGACTTGCTCAGCTTTTGCAACAACCCGTGGCCCTAAAGTTGGAAACTTCAAACACTTCAATCTGTTTATTCCCAGAATTCTTAGGATTTCCAGATCCGATAAAAGCACAGTCGTAGTTAAGA